>NC_133585.1:22988460-23146931 GCF_964106895.1 Numenius arquata | reverse complement strand
GGACTCTGGTGGCAGCTCCATCCCCACATCCCCCCAGGGCTCCTGGGACTTTGTCCTGGCGATGAGTTCCTCCTGGAAGCGCACGGCCTCCGTGGTCTCCTCCAGGCTGTAGCTGGGGCTCAGCAGCAACCTGGGCAGCTCAAGGGAGGGGAAGTCGCAGGGGGGGGACACCTGTGCCAGTGTCACCAAGGTCCCCAGGCCTTGGGCTGCTGCCAGGACTGTCCTGGCTGACCCCTGCCACCTCCCCAGAGCAGTGGAAGAGCCTCATGGACACCTCCAGAGGAACCTTCTGGGCCACTGTGAGGTCCCCGAGGGCTTGGCTGTGGGGGACAACAGAGGGGCTGGTGGGGACAGTGGCGGGGCTGGTGGGGACACTGCAGCCCAGGGAGATGCCGCTGTCCCAGGTAAAGTCACCGTCTGAGGAGATGTCGCTGTACAGCAGGATGTTGCTGTCCGAGGGTGTCTCCAAAGAGGTGGCCATGCTGGAGCTGGTGGTCTCTGAAGACCGTTCATCGATGTTCTCAGGGCCAAGGATGGAGTTTGGCAGCGTGGTGGGTGCTGGGACCGCTGCTCTTTCCTCTCTGCCAGTGTCACCAGGATCCCCAGGCCTGGGACTGCTCCCAAGACTGTCCTAGCTGACGCCTGCCACCTCCCAGCAGCAGTCGAAGAGGCTCAGGGCCTCCTCCAGAGGCACCTCCTGGGGCACTGCCAGCCCCCCAAAGGCCTGCTTCTGGCAGAGAGCAGCAGAGCTGGTGGGGCCCTGGCTGTCCCGGGATGGGAGGCTGTCCCAGGAGCTGTCGCTGTATGGGGGGAGGTTGCTGTGCGGGCGAGCCTCCTTGGGGGTGGCCGTGCTGGAGCTGTTGGTGCTGGTGCTGTCCTGGCCGGCCCCCACCGTGTCCGTGGAGGAACCAAAGAGCCTGAGGGCCTCTTGGAGGAGCATCTCCTTGGTGACTTTGACGGTGCTGTCCGGGTCCCCAGGAGCTGGTTTGTCAGGGGCAGCAGAGGGTCTGGGGCACGTGGCTGCATGGGGGTACGTGGCTGCGTGGGGGTGCCCCCGCAGGGCTGGCCGTGCTAAAGATGTTGCTCCGTGCAGGGGGGTCCCTTGACGTGCTGGAGGCCGGGGATGGAGGTCAGCAGCAGCGGGGGGGGCTGCGGGCACCACTCTGCCCTGGTGGCCGTAGGCTGGGAGCTGTGTCAGCGGGGGCTGTGTGGGCTGTCCCTGGAGGCTGCCAGGGGCTGCCCAGGCCGGGAGGGTCTCACAGCCTGCGAGGCCCCACAGGGCAGGGCCCGGGAGAGCAGCGGCGCCGTGGCCGAGCGTGGGGGTGGCCGGTGGAGGCTGGTTGGTGAGGGTCCACTCCACGTGGAAGAAGCGGGGATCGAAGCAGCAACCGCAGGGGGCCCTCTGCAGCCCTGGGAGGGGGGAAAGGGAGGCGTGGTGGGCCGTGGGCAGCCTCCAGGGCACCCGCCGAGCTGTCCCCCGTGGCCCCCATCCCGGGTGTGAGCCAGGCCCCTGGGGAGCTGGTGGCCGGTCGCTCCCCGGAGTGAGCTGCTGTGCCGGAGGGGCTGGGGCTGGAAACTGGGGAGGGGACGTGCTTTGCGGGAGGAAACAGGAGAGATGGCCCCCACAGTTTGGGAAATTCCCTGGAAATTGGATTTCCTGGGCAGGTGAGGGCAGGGATGCTCAGCCGGGCTTGTTGAACCCTCCACACCCAGTACCAAAACTGCTGGGGGGGAACAGGGGAGGTGGGATGGTGAAGGTGACCACAGTGCTCGGGGGCTGAAGGTGGCAGAGGGCACAGGGGGTCCATACCTGGTGGTGTGGCCCGTGGGGCCCATGGGGCCACTCCCACGGTGGGTGGCCAGGCTGCGGGGAAGGGCTGCTCCTGGCCGGGCAGTCGAACCAGGGTGGCTGAGCCTGGAAGAGAGACAGGAGCCATGGCTGCGGTCACCTCCTGCGCTCTGTTCCCCGAGAGTGTCCCCGGGCTGCGGGTTGGGGTCAGTCCCTACCTTGGGGGTAGAAGGTTTGTGGGAGCACAAAAGTCTGAAGCGTCTGGGTCGCCGCGGGGGCCCGGGGGCCATTCGGTGGGAGCCAGAGTGGTGGCAGCGCCATCGTCGGTCCTCTCGGTCTCTCCGCTGCTAAGGACTCTTTGGTCACCAGGGATGGAATGTGGGGGCTCCCTGTGCCCCGCCCCCTCCTCCAATAGCCTCCCCATCTCCTGCTGGAGGCCTGGTGGGAGATGGGATGGTCTTGGCCACAGTGATCACGAAATGGTTGAGTTTAACATCGTCAGTGGAATGAGAAAACCGGTGGGAAGAGTTGCTCCCCTGGATTTTGGGGGTTGAATGCCCTCTTAACGAGCTGATGATGCCAAAGCGGGAGGTGCTGTTGACCCTCTTGAGGGCCAAGAGGCCTTGCAGAAGGCTCTAGGTAGATTGGAGCACTGGGCAATCAGCAGTGGCGTGAAGTTGAAGCAGTAAAAGTGCAGGATTCTGCCCTGGGAGGGAGGAACTCTGGGCAGGAGTGTAACTGGGGAGAGGGGTGGCTGGAGAGCAGCCCTGCAGAAAGGGGTCCGGCCGGGGGTGCTGGGGGCAGCAGCTGAGGAGGAGCCGTCGGTGTCCCCTGGCACCAAGAGGGCAACCCCCATCCTGGGGGGCATCAAACCCAGTCGAAGCAGGAGGCCAAGAGCGGGGATTGTCCCGCTGTGCTCGGCGCTGGTGCGGCCTCACCTGGAGCCCTGGCTGCAGGGCTGGGCCCCACCGTTGGAGAAGGATGGGAAGGTCCTCGAATGCCTCCAGAGGAGGGCAACCAAGCTGGTGACAGGGCTGGAAGGCATGTCCCCGAATCCTAGACTGGTTTGGAAGGGACCTGTGCAGATCATCTAGTCCAACCCCCCTCCCCACACACAGCAGGCCCACCTAGAGGAGGTTGCACAGGGCTGGCGATGGCAAGACTTCAGCCAGCCGCTTACAGAATACTTCATCAACGTGCTCATCCTGGTTGGGTGAGCTTTGGGACTGAGGCATGGCTAGGAAAGGGAGGCAGGTTCATCGCTCTCCCTCATATTGGCTTTCTATTTCAGTTTGGGTTTCAATGAGGTCTGGTGTGTTCTAGTTTATTACTTTTGAGATGAGCCGGGATGTATCAAAGAGGAGTACAGGACCGGTGAGGGTTCATAAGCGCCATGGTAATTTTGTGTTTCTTGGTCTCTTAGGTGCCATAATTAATTGTTGCTGCAGCCTCCAGTTCTGGGATCGGCCTGGAGCAGGTGAGTGGAACTCCATGGAGCTTCTGCGGATGAGGGTGTCGTGGAAGAGGTTGGAATTTGCAGTTATGATGCTCAGTCTTGGAGCTGTGGTTTCTTCTTTGCAGATGAAGAGGAGCCAGGTGACTGCAGGAAAATGAGTTAGCTGTTGTGGTTTTTGTCAAGGATGAATTCAGACCCCCGGCTCTCTGAAAGCTAAACTGAGGGAACGGCACTGGTAAGGGACTGAGGTTGACGGTTTCAGGACAGGCTTTTTAAGTTAAAGAAGGGCATAGAGCTGTTCAGGAACAGCCCCTTTTAGGCAGGTAAAGGAAGGAGGTTACTAAAGAAGACTCCCAGCACAAAATCCCCCTTAGAGGGATTAGGAAGCATTTCTTTGCCGAGGTGGTGGTCAGACGCTGGAAGAGGTGTCCTGGGGAGGTGGTTGATGCCCCAAGCGTCTCCTTGTTTGAGAGGCGTTTGGACAAAGCCCTTAAGAATGCCCTTCTTGGGTGATTTGTGGTGATTTTCCTGCAGTCGGGAGGCGAAGCCGGGCTCTGGAGCCGAGCGCGGTGTGAGCCGAGGACGGGTGTGATTGTCCCCAGGCTTTGGGGGACTGTGTCCCGAGCCCTGTCCCCGCAGGAGGGAGCGCTGGCCGGGTTCCAGAGCAAGGCCTTGCAGCCCGCGTTGTGGGGTGTGTGTGTCCCATCTCGGTCCCCAAGGGCTGTCCTTGTCCCGGGGGCTGCGTGCTGCTTTCTGCGTGGGGCCGTGTCAGTGGTTCCTGCAGGGAGCCCTCTGTCCTGGCTGCCCCTGGGGAAGGGGACAGGGGAGTCCCCCCCCGGCCACTGGCACCCCGCTGGTGGTGGCTCGTCCCTGGGGGCAGCTCGTTGCCCTTTGGGGCTCGTGGGCTCTGACTGGGGGCTCACGGGGGCTGTGGCACCTGGGGGGGGTTCTGATTCCCGGTGCCCCCTGCGCTCCCTCCCTCCCCGCCCCCGCCTCCGCCCCTAAACAGGCACGGAGCGGTTCTGGAGAAACAACTTTTAATTGAGACAACTTTTTAACACAAGAGAAAAGGTCCTATTGAAGCTACTCTCAACCCCCCTCCCTCCCTCAAACACACCCCCCTCCCTCAAATACAGCCCTCTCCTCAAATACAGCCCTCTCCCCAAGTACCCCCCCCAAATACAGCCCTCTCCACAACTGCACACCCCCCTCCCCTAAATACCATGCCCCCCTCCTCTAAATATGATGCCCCCACTCCCCAAGTACACACAGCCCCTCCCCAAATACAACCCCTCCCTCAAATACACACAAATCCCACCCCCCCCCATCACCTCCGTCTCTTCCTTGCGGTGGGACTTGGCCCACCCTCTGCCCCCAGCCCTCTTGCAAGAGCCCTGCGTTTGCTGGGTGATGTCAACAGGGGGCTGCTCCCCCGCTTCGTCCCCCGCCTCTCCCCCAGTTTGGGCATGGCCGGGGTCAGCTCCATCCTCCTGTCCCCCCAATGCTCCTGGGACTCTGGTGGCAGCTCCATCCCCAAGTCCCCCCAGGGTTCCTGAGACGCCGGTGACAGCTCTGTCCCCGTGTCATCCCAGGGCTCCTGGGACACTGGCGATGGATCCATCCCCACATACCACCAGGGCTCCTGGGACTCTGGTGATGGCTCCGTCCCCAAGTCCCCCCAGGGTTCCTGAGACGCCGGTGACAGCTCTGTCCCCGTGTCATCCCAGGGCTCCTGGGACACTGGCGATGGATCCATCCTCACATACCACCAGGGCTCCTGGGACTCCCGTGACAGCTCTGTCCCCGTGTCATCCCAGGGCTCCTGGGACTCTGGTGGCAGCTCCATCCCCACATCCCCCCAGGGCTCCTGGGACTTTGTCCTGGCGATGAGTTCCTCCTGGAAGCGCACGGCCTCCGTGGTCTCCTCCAGGCTGTAGCTGGGGCTCAGCAGCAACCTGGGCAGCTCAAGGGAGGGGAAGTCGCAGGGGGGGGACACCTGTGCCAGTGTCACCAAGGTCCCCAGGCCTTGGGCTGCTGCCAGGACTGTCCTGGCTGACCCCTGCCACCTCCCCAGAGCAGTGGAAGAGCCTCATGGACACCTCCAGAGGAACCTTCTGGGCCACTGTGAGGTCCCCGAGGGCTTGGCTGTGGGGGACAACAGAGGGGCTGGTGGGGACAGTGGCGGGGCTGGTGGGGACACTGCAGCCCAGGGAGATGCCGCTGTCCCAGGTAAAGTCACCGTCTGAGGAGATGTCGCTGTACAGCAGGATGTTGCTGTCCGAGGGTGTCTCCAAAGAGGTGGCCATGCTGGAGCTGGTGGTCTCTGAAGACCGTTCATCGATGTTCTCAGGGCCAGGGATGGAGTTTGGCAGCGTGGTGGGTGCTGGGACCGCTGCTCTTTCCTCTCTGCCAGTGTCACCAGGATCCCCAGGCCTGGGACTGCTCCCAAGACTGTCCTAGCTGACGCCTGCCACCTCCCAGCAGCAGTCGAAGAGGCTCAGGGCCTCCTCCAGAGGCACCTCCTGGGGCACTGCCAGCCCCCCAAAGGCCTGCTTCTGGCAGAGAGCAGCAGAGCTGGTGGGGCCCTGGCTGTCCCGGGATGGGAGGCTGTCCCAGGAGCTGTCGCTGTATGGGGGGAGGTTGCTGTGCGGGCGAGCCTCCTTGGGGGTGGCCGTGCTGGAGCTGTTGGTGCTGGTGCTGTCCTGGCCGGCCCCCACCGTGTCCGTGGAGGAACCAAAGAGCCTGAGGGCCTCTTGGAGGAGCATCTCCTTGGTGACTTTGACGGTGCTGTCCGGGTCCCCAGGAGCTGGTTTGTCGGGGGCAGCAGAGGGTCTGGGGGGCACGTGGCTGCATGGGGGTACGTGGCTGCGTGGGGGTGCCCCCGCAGGGCTGGCCGTGCTAAAGATGTTGCTCCGTGCAGGGGGTCCCTTGACGTGCTGGAGGCCGGGGATGGAGGTCAGCAGCAGCGGGGGGGCTGCGGGCACCACTCTGCCCTGGTGGCCGTAGGCTGGGAGCTGTGTCAGCGGGGGCTGTGTGGGCTGTCCCTGGAGGCTGCCAGGGGCTGCCCAGGCCGGGAGGGTCTCACAGCCTGCGAGGCCCCACAGGGCAGGGCCCGGGAGAGCAGCGGCGCCGTGGCCGAGCGTGGGGGTGGCCGGTGGAGGCTGGTTGGTGAGGGTCCACTCCACGTGGAAGAAGCGGGGATCGAAGCAGCAACCGCAGGGGGCCCTCTGCAGCCCTGGGAGGGGGGAAAGGGAGGCGTGGTGGGCCGTGGGCAGCCTCCAGGGCACCCGCCGAGCTGTCCCCCGTGGCCCCCATCCCGGGTGTGAGCCAGGCCCCTGGGGAGCTGGTGGCCGGTCGCTCCCCGGAGTGAGCTGCTGTGCCGGAGGGGCTGGGGCTGGAAACTGGGGAGGGGACGTGCTTTGCGGGAGGAAACAGGAGAGATGGCCCCCACAGTTTGGGAAATTCCCTGGAAATTGGATTTCCTGGGCAGGTGAGGGCAGGGATGCTCAGCCGGGCTTGTTGAACCCTCCACACCCAGTACCAAAACTGCTGGGGGGGAACAGGGGAGGTGGGATGGTGAAGGTGACCACAGTGCTCGGGGGCTGAAGGTGGCAGAGGGCACAGGGGGTCCATACCTGGTGGTGTGGCCCGTGGGGCCCATGGGGCCACTCCCACGGTGGGTGGCCAGGCTGCGGGGAAGGGCTGCTCCTGGCCGGGCAGTCGAACCAGGGTGGCTGAGCCTGGAAGAGAGACAGGAGCCATGGCTGCGGTCACCTCCTGCGCTCTGTTCCCCGAGAGTGTCCCCGGGCTGCGGGTTGGGGTCAGTCCCTACCTTGGGGGTAGAAGGTTTGTGGGAGCACAAAAGTCTGAAGCGTCTGGGTCGCCGCGGGGGCCCGGGGGCCATTCGGTGGGAGCCAGAGTGGTGGCAGCGCCATCGTCGGTCCTCTCGGTCTCTCCGCTGCTAAGGACTCTTTGGTCACCAGGGATGGAATGTGGGGGCTCCCTGTGCCCCGCCCCCTCCTCCAATAGCCTCCCCATCTCCTGCTGGAGGCCTGGTGGGAGATGGGATGGTCTTGGCCACAGTGATCACGAAATGGTTGAGTTTAACATCGTCAGTGGAATGAGAAAACCGGTGGGAAGAGTTGCTCCCCTGGATTTTGGGGGTTGAATGCCCTCTTAACGAGCTGATGATGCCAAAGCGGGAGGTGCTGTTGACCCTCTTGAGGGCCAAGAGGCCTTGCAGAAGGCTCTAGGTAGATTGGAGCACTGGGCAATCAGCAGTGGCGTGAAGTTGAAGCAGTAAAAGTGCAGGATTCTGCCCTGGGAGGGAGGAACTCTGGGCAGGAGTGTAACTGGGGAGAGGGGTGGCTGGAGAGCAGCCCTGCAGAAAGGGGTCCGGCCGGGGGTGCTGGGGGCAGCAGCTGAGGAGGAGCCGTCGGTGTCCCCTGGCACCAAGAGGGCAACCCCCATCCTGGGGGGCATCAAACCCAGTCGAAGCAGGAGGCCAAGAGCGGGGATTGTCCCGCTGTGCTCGGCGCTGGTGCGGCCTCACCTGGAGCCCTGGCTGCAGGGCTGGGCCCCACCGTTGGAGAAGGATGGGAAGGTCCTCGAATGCCTCCAGAGGAGGGCAACCAAGCTGGTGACAGGGCTGGAAGGCATGTCCCCGAATCCTAGACTGGTTTGGAAGGGACCTGTGCAGATCATCTAGTCCAACCCCCCTCCCCACACACAGCAGGCCCATCTAGAGGAGGTTGCACAGGGCTGGCGATGGCAAGACTTCAGCCAGCCGCTTACAGAATACTTCATCAACGTGCTCATCCTGGTTGGGTGAGCTTTGGGACTGAGGCATGGCTAGGAAAGGGAGGCAGGTTCATCGCTCTCCCTCATATTGGCTTTCTATTTCAGTTTGGGTTTCAATGAGGTCTGGTGTGTTCTAGTTTATTACTTTTGAGATGAGCCGGGATGTATCAAAGAGGAGTACAGGACCGGTGAGGGTTCATAAGCGCCATGGTAATTTTGTGTTTCTTGGTCTCTTAGGTGCCATAATTAATTGTTGCTGCAGCCTCCAGTTCTGGGATCGGCCTGGAGCAGGTGAGTGGAACTCCATGGAGCTTCTGCGGATGAGGGTGTCGTGGAAGAGGTTGGAATTTGCAGTTATGATGCTCAGTCTTGGAGCTGTGGTTTCTTCTTTGCAGATGAAGAGGAGCCAGGTGACTGCAGGAAAATGAGTTAGCTGTTGTGGTTTTTGTCAAGGATGAATTCAGACCCCCGGCTCTCTGAAAGCTAAACTGAGGGAACGGCACTGGTAAGGGACTGAGGTTGACGGTTTCAGGACAGGCTTTTTAAGTTAAAGAAGGGCATAGAGCTGTTCAGGAACAGCCCCTTTTAGGCAGGTAAAGGAAGGAGGTTACTAAAGAAGACTCCCAGCACAAAATCCCCCTTAGAGGGATTAGGAAGCATTTCTTTGCCGAGGTGGTGGTCAGACGCTGGAAGAGGTGTCCTGGGGAGGTGGTTGATGCCCCAAGCGTCTCCTTGTTTGAGAGGCGTTTGGACAAAGCCCTTAAGAATGCCCTTCTTGGGTGATTTGTGGTGATTTTCCTGCAGTCGGGAGGCGAAGCCGGGCTCTGGAGCCGAGCGCGGTGTGAGCCGAGGACGGGTGTGATTGTCCCCAGGCTTTGGGGGACTGTGTCCCGAGCCCTGTCCCCGCAGGAGGGAGCGCTGGCCGGGTTCCAGAGCAAGGCCTTGCAGCCCGCGTTGTGGGGTGTGTGTGTCCCATCTCGGTCCCCAAGGGCTGTCCTTGTCCCGGGGGCTGCGTGCTGCTTTCTGCGTGGGGCCGTGTCAGTGGTTCCTGCAGGGAGCCCTCTGTCCTGGCTGCCCCTGGGGAAGGGGACAGGGGAGTCCCCCCCCGGCCACTGGCACCCCGCTGGTGGTGGCTCGTCCCTGGGGGCAGCTCGTTGCCCTTTGGGGCTCGTGGGCTCTGACTGGGGGCTCACGGGGGCTGTGGCACCTGGGGGGGGTTCTGATTCCCGGTGCCCCCTGCGCTCCCTCCCTCCCCGCCCCCGCCTCCGCCCCTAAACAGGCACGGAGCGGTTCTGGAGAAACAACTTTTAATTGAGACAACTTTTTAACACAAGAGAAAAGGTCCTATTGAAGCTACTCTCAACCCCCCTCCCTCCCTCAAACACACCCCCCTCCCTCAAATACAGCCCTCTCCTCAAATACAGCCCTCTCCCCAAGTACCCCCCCCAAATACAGCCCTCTCCACAACTGCACACCCCCCTCCCCTAAATACCATGCCCCCCTCCTCTAAATATGATGCCCCCACTCCCCAAGTACACACAGCCCCTCCCCAAATACAACCCCTCCCTCAAATACACACAAATCCCACCCCCCCCCATCACCTCCGTCTCTTCCTTGCGGTGGGACTTGGCCCACCCTCTGCCCCCAGCCCTCTTGCAAGAGCCCTGCGTTTGCTGGGTGATGTCAACAGGGGGCTGCTCCCCCGCTTCGTCCCCCGCCTCTCCCCCAGTTTGGGCATGGCCGGGGTCAGCTCCATCCTCCTGTCCCCCCAATGCTCCTGGGACTCTGGTGGCAGCTCCATCCCCAAGTCCCCCCAGGGTTCCTGAGACGCCGGTGACAGCTCTGTCCCCGTGTCATCCCAGGGCTCCTGGGACACTGGCGATGGATCCATCCCCACATACCACCAGGGCTCCTGGGACTCTGGTGATGGCTCCGTCCCCAAGTCCCCCCAGGGTTCCTGAGACGCCGGTGACAGCTCTGTCCCCGTGTCATCCCAGGGCTCCTGGGACACTGGCGATGGATCCATCCTCACATACCACCAGGGCTCCTGGGACTCCCGTGACAGCTCTGTCCCCGTGTCATCCCAGGGCTCCTGGGACTCTGGTGGCAGCTCCATCCCCACATCCCCCCAGGGCTCCTGGGACTTTGTCCTGGCGATGAGTTCCTCCTGGAAGCGCACGGCCTCCGTGGTCTCCTCCAGGCTGTAGCTGGGGCTCAGCAGCAACCTGGGCAGCTCAAGGGAGGGGAAGTCGCAGGGGGGGGACACCTGTGCCAGTGTCACCAAGGTCCCCAGGCCTTGGGCTGCTGCCAGGACTGTCCTGGCTGACCCCTGCCACCTCCCCAGAGCAGTGGAAGAGCCTCATGGACACCTCCAGAGGAACCTTCTGGGCCACTGTGAGGTCCCCGAGGGCTTGGCTGTGGGGGACAACAGAGGGGCTGGTGGGGACAGTGGCGGGGCTGGTGGGGACACTGCAGCCCAGGGAGATGCCGCTGTCCCAGGTAAAGTCACCGTCTGAGGAGATGTCGCTGTACAGCAGGATGTTGCTGTCCGAGGGTGTCTCCAAAGAGGTGGCCATGCTGGAGCTGGTGGTCTCTGAAGACCGTTCATCGATGTTCTCAGGGCCAGGGATGGAGTTTGGCAGCGTGGTGGGTGCTGGGACCGCTGCTCTTTCCTCTCTGCCAGTGTCACCAGGATCCCCAGGCCTGGGACTGCTCCCAAGACTGTCCTAGCTGACGCCTGCCACCTCCCAGCAGCAGTCGAAGAGGCTCAGGGCCTCCTCCAGAGGCACCTCCTGGGGCACTGCCAGCCCCCCAAAGGCCTGCTTCTGGCAGAGAGCAGCAGAGCTGGTGGGGCCCTGGCTGTCCCGGGATGGGAGGCTGTCCCAGGAGCTGTCGCTGTATGGGGGGAGGTTGCTGTGCGGGCGAGCCTCCTTGGGGGTGGCCGTGCTGGAGCTGTTGGTGCTGGTGCTGTCCTGGCCGGCCCCCACCGTGTCCGTGGAGGAACCAAAGAGCCTGAGGGCCTCTTGGAGGAGCATCTCCTTGGTGACTTTGACGGTGCTGTCCGGGTCCCCAGGAGCTGGTTTGTCGGGGGCAGCAGAGGGTCTGGGGGGCACGTGGCTGCATGGGGGTACGTGGCTGCGTGGGGGTGCCCCCGCAGGGCTGGCCGTGCTAAAGATGTTGCTCCGTGCAGGGGGTCCCTTGACGTGCTGGAGGCCGGGGATGGAGGTCAGCAGCAGCGGGGGGGCTGCGGGCACCACTCTGCCCTGGTGGCCGTAGGCTGGGAGCTGTGTCAGCGGGGGCTGTGTGGGCTGTCCCTGGAGGCTGCCAGGGGCTGCCCAGGCCGGGAGGGTCTCACAGCCTGCGAGGCCCCACAGGGCAGGGCCCGGGAGAGCAGCGGCGCCGTGGCCGAGCGTGGGGGTGGCCGGTGGAGGCTGGTTGGTGAGGGTCCACTCCACGTGGAAGAAGCGGGGATCGAAGCAGCAACCGCAGGGGGCCCTCTGCAGCCCTGGGAGGGGGGAAAGGGAGGCGTGGTGGGCCGTGGGCAGCCTCCAGGGCACCCGCCGAGCTGTCCCCCGTGGCCCCCATCCCGGGTGTGAGCCAGGCCCCTGGGGAGCTGGTGGCCGGTCGCTCCCCGGAGTGAGCTGCTGTGCCGGAGGGGCTGGGGCTGGAAACTGGGGAGGGGACGTGCTTTGCGGGAGGAAACAGGAGAGATGGCCCCCACAGTTTGGGAAATTCCCTGGAAATTGGATTTCCTGGGCAGGTGAGGGCAGGGATGCTCAGCCGGGCTTGTTGAACCCTCCACACCCAGTACCAAAACTGCTGGGGGGGAACAGGGGAGGTGGGATGGTGAAGGTGACCACAGTGCTCGGGGGCTGAAGGTGGCAGAGGGCACAGGGGGTCCATACCTGGTGGTGTGGCCCGTGGGGCCCATGGGGCCACTCCCACGGTGGGTGGCCAGGCTGCGGGGAAGGGCTGCTCCTGGCCGGGCAGTCGAACCAGGGTGGCTGAGCCTGGAAGAGAGACAGGAGCCATGGCTGCGGTCACCTCCTGCGCTCTGTTCCCCGAGAGTGTCCCCGGGCTGCGGGTTGGGGTCAGTCCCTACCTTGGGGGTAGAAGGTTTGTGGGAGCACAAAAGTCTGAAGCGTCTGGGTCGCCGCGGGGGCCCGGGGGCCATTCGGTGGGAGCCAGAGTGGTGGCAGCGCCATCGTCGGTCCTCTCGGTCTCTCCGCTGCTAAGGACTCTTTGGTCACCAGGGATGGAATGTGGGGGCTCCCTGTGCCCCGCCCCCTCCTCCAATAGCCTCCCCATCTCCTGCTGGAGGCCTGGTGGGAGATGGGATGGTCTTGGCCACAGTGATCACGAAATGGTTGAGTTTAACATCGTCAGTGGAATGAGAAAACCGGTGGGAAGAGTTGCTCCCCTGGATTTTGGGGGTTGAATGCCCTCTTAACGAGCTGATGATGCCAAAGCGGGAGGTGCTGTTGACCCTCTTGAGGGCCAAGAGGCCTTGCAGAAGGCTCTAGGTAGATTGGAGCACTGGGCAATCAGCAGTGGCGTGAAGTTGAAGCAGTAAAAGTGCAGGATTCTGCCCTGGGAGGGAGGAACTCTGGGCAGGAGTGTAACTGGGGAGAGGGGTGGCTGGAGAGCAGCCCTGCAGAAAGGGGTCCGGCCGGGGGTGCTGGGGGCAGCAGCTGAGGAGGAGCCGTCGGTGTCCCCTGGCACCAAGAGGGCAACCCCCATCCTGGGGGGCATCAAACCCAGTCGAAGCAGGAGGCCAAGAGCGGGGATTGTCCCGCTGTGCTCGGCGCTGGTGCGGCCTCACCTGGAGCCCTGGCTGCAGGGCTGGGCCCCACCGTTGGAGAAGGATGGGAAGGTCCTCGAATGCCTCCAGAGGAGGGCAACCAAGCTGGTGACAGGGCTGGAAGGCATGTCCCCGAATCCTAGACTGGTTTGGAAGGGACCTGTGCAGATCATCTAGTCCAACCCCCCTCCCCACACACAGCAGGCCCACCTAGAGGAGGTTGCACAGGGCTGGCGATGGCAAGACTTCAGCCAGCCGCTTACAGAATACTTCATCAACGTGCTCATCCTGGTTGGGTGAGCTTTGGGACTGAGGCATGGCTAGGAAAGGGAGGCAGGTTCATCGCTCTCCCTCATATTGGCTTTCTATTTCAGTTTGGGTTTCAATGAGGTCTGGTGTGTTGTGGCGATTGAGAGACGGGACACAGCTTGATGCAAGCAAAATGTTCATTTATTGTATAACATCATTTCTTTATATATGCTTACTTTGGCTGTGTGTTTTAAACTGATTGGTCTTTTTGAACACACACTGCTCGCGCGGCTGCATCTGATTGGTCAGTGATATATTATCATACCAACAACCATAGCTTATCTTGAGGACTTAACTTAACGACTCAGTCCTTAAGGCCTTTTTAGGCAGGGGCCAGGAACTTGCCCATCTCAATGCTGCCCATCTCAGTGTGGCAACATTTGTCAAGTACCTGTTTTCAGGTCCTTGTCTAACCCTTTATGGTCAGGACCACCCTCAGTTTATGGCCTACAAGTTCCAACATGTCCCGGCTTGGCTACTGAGCAGCACTCGGGGTTCTGCTCTTCAGGCCTCCCACATCTCCCCCTTCCTGTTGTACAAAAAGAATCTTCTTCATCGAGCGTGCTATTATCCTTTGCAAACACTGTAACAGACAAGGCAAAAAAGCAACAAAAGAATAAAAACGGCTAAAGCATATACAATTGTCTTTACCAAACTTCTTAACCATCCCGATAGACCTCATCCTTCAAAAAGTTTATCTAACCAATCCCAACTATCGTCTTGTTGGAGTTTAGAGACTCCATCTTTAAGCTGTTGATTGCTGGCATGGATCGATTCCGAGTGGTCAGAGAGATTCATACAACACATGCCTTCAAAATCTTCACAGCCATGGCCTTGCGCTAAAAGCAAAAAATCTATAACAGCTCCATTTTGCAATGCAACATGGTGAACTCTACCAACATCTAATAAAAGGCCAGACAATGCATTACTAGTAGCATTAGTCTGTTTAGCAAGCCAGCAGCCAAGCTTATTTAAAGTCGCTAATGCTTTCCCAGCAGTAACTCCAGGTAACAAAAGAGAGGCAGTAGCAAGACACAAAGTGTCTCGTCCAGTCAAATTTGCCAATGTGACTCACACATTTACTTTAGGAAGAGGAGGGGGAAAAAGACTGCCCCAAAGAGGTAAGGGTCTTATACCTATTGTTATCAAAACCAGACACTCAATCATGGTCTCAAGTTTTTTCAAAGTAACAGGAGTCAAAGTCTGGTCCCATCCAGGTGCTCCGAGGCTCCCTCAGTGTCTTAGTCGTCAGTGTCTCAATTGTTCACAGTCCCAGAGGGTTCAGGAGTTTGTTGATCAAAGAGATGATCAGAGTCATCACTGGATGATTGTGGTAGGGATTCACGGAAGGGTCGTACGTTCTTCGCTGGAATCCACCTGGGACCTTTTTCTGTGGAGACACACGCATAACCTCTTCCCCATGTAACAAGAGGATATGGTCCCATGATACCTGTTTCTGGATCACGAACCAAAACCGGGGCTTTAATTCGTACCTCAAGTGAAACGTTTGCATTAAAATGTCGAACTATCGGAGGATTGTTATCTATTAAAGAACAATTGAAAAAATTAAAAACATACAAAGCTTTCTGCAGACGTTCCTCAGGAATAGCAGTTCCTACTCCCCCTTTTTGTTGTTGTAAGAAACGCTTCAAAGATCGGTGAGAGCATTCAATTGACCTGTAGGGGAATGAGGAATGCTGGTAATGTGGGTCACACCCCAAGAGTCAAGAAATGCTTTCGTTGCGGTTGAGACATATGCAGGGCCATTGTCCGTTTTTATTTGAGAGGGTATGCCCAAGGTGGCAAAAGCACGCATCAAATGTTTGCAGACGTCACGCGCCTTTTCCCCTGTGTGGCAAGAAGCAAACAAAGCGCCTGAAAAGGTGTCAATAGAGGAATGGACATATTTCAATTTACCAAATTCCGGATAATGCATAACGTCCGTTTGCCATAGCTGTAAGCTCTGCAGCCCTCTGGGATTAACCCCTCCTGCTATCGACAGGAAAGAATGCCTTTGGCAGTCAGGACATACTGCGATAATGTTAGATGCTTGTTGGGAGGTAAGCCCAAACTGCCGTTTGAGACCTCCAGCATTCTGGTGAAAAAAAGAATGGCTGAGTTTAGCCTGTGCTACGCGATCCGGCAATACCTGTACTGGTAATGTCAGCAAATTAGCTCGTCGGTTTCCTTCTGCAATAAAACCAGGTAGAGAAGTGTGTGACCTGACATGCATAACAAAATAGGGGTGAGGGCGAGAGTCCAAGAGAAAGATAAGTTCCTGTAATAAAACAAATAGGTCAGAATGTGAGACGTTACGTAATACAGATGCTTCAGCTCGCTCAACAATCCCTGCAACATAGGCTGAATCAGTGATGAGATTAAGCGGTGTGGACCACCTTCGAAAAACTCGAACAACCACAGTCAGCTCCACTATCTGGGGAGAACCAGGAACGGTCTCTATGTCCGAGTCCCATCGTCCATGCTGGTCGTCCCACCATAAGATGACTGATTTGTGCGATTTTCCAGACCCGTCCGTAAATACAGTAAGGGCTTGTAATGGCTGATCGCTCCTTTTCGGCCTGGGCATCAAGCGGAAGTCAACATTAAGCAGCTTATGCAAAGGTGGGTGGGATGCAAGTTGACCCGTATAGGCTGCCAATGTCATAATAAAGGTGTCTAACTGCTGATAAAGCCATTGTAAATACATGTTCGTCACAGGTAAGCAAATACAAGCAAAGTCTACTCCTGATAATGTTAACAAGCATTGCCTGGCTTTAATTATCAAAGAAGCAAACATCTCATGCTGCGTCGAAATGGTTTTTGTAGATTGATTCGACAAGAAAACCCATTCGATAATCAGCAGTGGGTCTGATTTCTGAGGGTCCCATTGAAATATTAGTGCATGAGGCTGTCGAGCGGGGTTTAAAATAATTAGATAAAAAGGTAATTCGGGAGCCCACCGGTGTACTTGTCTGAGAGTGATTGCTGTAGCAACCTTTTGCAAAGAGTCAATGGTCTCAGGGCCAAGACTGCGGTGGGAACGCAAGTCAGTATCTCCTTTAAGCAGTTCGAATAAAGGACCTAAGTCCGCATTAGAAATTCCCAACAGCGGTCGGACCCAATTGATTGTTCCCAACAATTTCTGTACATCATGCAAGTTTTTTATGTCCACCTGTATCTGTAAAGGTTGAGGAACTATAGTCTGGGCCCTGATGCACCAACCTAAGTATTTCCATGGGGGTATCTTTTGAACCTTCTCTGGCACAATACAGAGGCCTGCTGAGTTAACAGCAGTTCTGACAAGGGCTACAGCTTCCTCCATGACCTCGTGATGTTGTGCAGCCACTAGGATGTCATCCATGTAATGGTACAATAAGACACCGGACATTGCGGTCCTAACAGGACTAAGTACTTTAGCTACATACCACTGACAGATTGTAGGGCTGTTCTTCATTCCTTGTGGCAGCACAACCCACTGGTATCTCTGCAACGGGGCTTGCATGTTGACGCTTGGAACTGAAAAAGCAAACTTAGGAGCATCGTTTGAGTGCAATGGGATATTAAAAAAGCAGTCCTTGAGGTCAATAACAGTCAAATGCCAATGTCGAGGAATCATAGTGGGGGACGGGAGTCCTGGTTGGAGGGCTCCCATGTCTTCCATAGCGTCATTAATTTTCCTGAGGTCGTGGAGCAAGCGCCACTTGCCAGTTTGTTTCTTAATAACAAAAACAGGTGAATTCCAGGGACTAGTGGAAGGCACAATATGCCCCTTCATTAACTGTTCCATAACTAACTCTTGGAGGGCGCGAAGCTTTTCCAGTGGTAGGGGCCATTGATCTACCCAAATAGGGGTATCGGTTTTCCATGTCAATTTTAGGGTGTCGCGCACTTCAATGGCCCCGTCTAAAAATGGGTCCGAATGGACATTCCCCACTGTGATAGCACATCATGCCCCCACAGAATCATAGGAACGGGTAACACAAAGGGTTTAACAGAGGCTATATGCCCCTCCGGACCTTGGATTTGGATTAATTCCAAACTTTGGTGGCTGCTACCAGTTCCCCCAATTCCAGCCAATGCTTGGGAAATGTTAGCCAGAGGCCATTGCGGGGGCCACTTAGCCTGAGAGATTACCGTAACATCAGCTCCAGTATCAATAATTCCATTTAGCACTACTTGCTGTTCTCCACAGATAAGGGTACATTGACATACGGGTCGCTTTTGAGAAATTGATTGCACCCATAGAATTTGCGGATTCCCCGTAGATCCAAACCCTCCCCTCCTTTGGTGAGGTTGACTAGGAATGGGGGAGTTCGTCCCCACTGGAATCAATATTAATTGTGCTGTACGGCTAGCTTTAGGTATTGTGCAGGGAGGAAATGGGGTCCATGCCATAATCTTAATTTCATCAGTACTGTCAGAGTCAATGACCCCTGGTAATACAAAAAGACCTGACAATGTTGTAGATGATCTTCCTAATAATAGCGCTTGTGTTCCAGGGGGTAAGGGCCCCGAGATATTTGTTGACAATAGGTGAACCGAGGGATCGAGTAACGTTACTGTGTGTGAGGTTGCCAGGTCCAATCCGGCGCTACCGGCTGTTGCTGGACAAAGACTTGAGGCGCTGCTGCTTCCCTCCGGGGGGTTTGGAATGTTGGCTGCGGTACTTGTGTCTGCACGCGTCGCTGCCCCGCGCTCCGTGATCGGTTTCCCTATATCAGTTGACCCTGGAAATCATACTTAGACCGGCATTGATTAGCATAATGACATCCTTTTTGGCATCTAGGGCAAATCCCAGGGGCTTGAGACTTAGCCCCTCCTTTTGTGACCAGGCAGTTCTTTTTCAAATGGCCTGGCTTACCACAACCATAACAATTCCCCACACCTGATGGACCTTTCATGGCCACAAAGGCGGCAGCTATAGCCTCAAATTTATGATCTACAGTGCCAATTCTATTACAAGCTTCCACCATTTCAATCAATGTGGGATTCGGATTAGGAAGAGATTTCAATAGCTTTTTACAATCAGCATTAGCATTTTCAACAGCCAGCTTTAGCAACAGTATTTCCCGAGCTTCCGTGTTGTCTATTTGACGTTCCAAAGCCTGTTTCAGTCTATCAATAAACTGCATGTAAGGCTCCCAGGGTCCCTGAGTGATAGTGGTAAAGGCTTTCTGCGGTTTCTGTGAGTCGGGGACCTTAAGGAAAGCCTTTTTTGCTTCTTCGCGGACCGCCGCGAGAGCCTCTCGGGGGCAGTCCCGAGCTTGAGCTGCCAGATCCAAGTGCTGACCTGTACCGGTAAGGTGCTCTATGGTCAGCGCAGCCAATGCAGCGTTATTATGACCCGCATATGTAAGGAGAAGTGCCTGAAGTCCCCTTCTCCAGCGTGACTCCCATAGCGAGTATTGAGTCGGAGTCAATAGCAGCTGCGCTAGAGACTTTAGATCATGAGGAGTCATAACATATGTGTCGAACACGGAAGACAACAGACTTGCAAAATAGGGGGAAGAAATCCCGTGCTCGGTGACGGTACAGCGCAGTTCCTTAATAACCGGAAAAGATAGGGCTTCCCATTGCACCCCCCGGCCCTGATAAATCACCGGAGCCACTATTGTTCTAGCAACCTCCAGCTCCCCGTCTTTCAGGGCTTGTCGTCTTATGTTAGCCCACACATCGTGTGGGTCGGGGGAGTATAAGTCCGGTTCCTTGTCCGGATCGACCGAACCCGGATCAAAAGGCTCCTCTTCTGGGGGGTGACCGGCGGCGTGTGCGCCTAAAGGTCCGGGATGCAGTGGCCCAGAAGGTGGCACCGTAGGGGTTTCGGCCTCTTCCCCTTCTTTGGCTTCTATTCCCCCTTCCTGGGCTTTTAGAGTCTCAAAAATGCTCCTCCATCACGGGAGCATACGCTGAGCCTCGACGTCTCCTGTTGTTGCCGCGTCCCATAATTTCACCCCCACATCATCCCAGAGTTCCCATGTAAAAATACTCGATGCAGTTACAGTGGGTATTTTCACCTGCACCCATTTAAGCATTGCCTTGAGGTCATGCCCGGAAATATTTTTCCCATGCTTTTTAAGTAGACCTTTCATAAGTTCACATACGTCTCTTTCCGGGGAAGACGCTTGATTCCCCATGTTTCCCACAGCTCACCTCTTTACTCCAGAGGGATTACAGGCCGGCCGGCTCCTGCTTCCTTTCAGCAGCTCATTCAAAGTTCTGTGGGACTCGCAGCAAGTCGCTCAGCTAGGCGATTCATAAACCCATCACGTCGGGGTCACCAATTTGCGGTGATTGAGAGACGGGACACAGCTTGATGCAAGCAAAATGTTCATTTATTGTATACCATCATTCCTTTATATATGCTTACTTTGGCTGTGTGTTTTAAACTGATTGGTCCTTTTGAACACACACTGCTCGCGCGGCTGCATCTGATTGGTCAGTGATATATTATCACACCATCAACCATAGCTTATCTTGAGGACACAGTTATCTTAACTTAACGACTCAGTCCTTAAAGCCTTTTTAGGCAGGGCGCCAGGAACTTGCCCATCTCAATGCTGCTCATCTCAGTGTGGCAACATTTGTCAAGTACCTGTTTTCAGGTCCTTGTCTAACCCTTTATGGTCAGGACCACCCTCAGTTTCCCATGGTTTATGGCCTACAAGTTCCAACATGTCCTGGCTTGTTAATTGAGCAGTACTCGGGGTTCTGCTCTTCAGGCCTCGTCCCACACCTGATGTTTTAATTCGAATGGGGTGGTAGTATCGTTCTTAGCAAAAATTTCTCTAATCTCTTCTGGTAGGTTTCCTGACATCCCTTCTCTGATTATATCAGAAACCACAGATTGTACCCAGAGTTGTGTTTGTATACATTGAATGGCAATAGAGACGTGTCCTTGTACAAAAGTTGCTAGTGCTTGGAAATCCTCAGTACTATGGTTAGATAGTAGGGAAATAAAATCAACAGTTAATTGCTGAGTTTCAGCCAGAGTAATTAGAGATGACCTTAATGGTACTTCTAGCCTTCCTAAATCAGAGGTGACTGTGCTCAGTTTATTAATCGTTACTTCCTGATCAATCAAGTTTAAAACTCCTAGTCCAGATCCAAACCATCCTGTTAAATCTCTCCGTTTTCTTGAGTGGTGAGCTCTGGAATGTAACCATGCCTTCCATCCTTTAAGGCTTTGTGAAATAAAAGGTAAGCATTCTGATTTTTTCTGAGATATATCAGCTTGTACTCTTACCTGTACCTTCTTTAAAGAATATGTGGGGTTCAGAAATAATTTCTGCTCGTTGGGTTGTTTCACTACAACTGTGAATGAGATGTTGTGGTATTTTACAGCACAGTTAGCTGGTTCAAACGGAGGGATGGTGGTTGGACTTGGAGTAATTCTATTTCTCCAAAGCACTTTGAGCAAAAAGGTGAATGTTCCTGAAAGGCTTTCTAGGCTTCATAGCGCATTTAGTTTAAACTGCTTCCCCTTTATTTACTATAGTAAGGCTACACTGAGGTTGCTGACATGTAGCCTTCAAAGTAGCTGTTGGTACTTCCCATATGGTAAGTTTCCCTTTCTGAGTGCTATCGTATTTTATATTTATAGTAATGTTTTCAGCCTTTTCAGATGCATTACAAATAACCATACTCCTAAAGGTAAATGGTTGGGTGAAAGTTTTTATCTCCTTTTTGCATGCTACATTTCCCCCATGTATTACATATTTCTTACATATTATTGGTACATTATAATTGAGAATAGTATTTGAACGTTTCACTTTTGGAAAGGGGATAGGTTGGGGAGAGAGAGCAATCGATTTAGTCATTTGAGCTTTATCCATACCATGTGTGGTGGTCGTACCCTTTGGGATTGAAATCAAAGCCGCTTGTTGGTATGATCTTATCATTTTCCTTCCATCATATATAACTCCTATGCACCTAATCATTGAACTAGCTTTAGGCTGAACCTCTGCTCAACAGTATTCTTGGTGAAGCGTACATACTGCCGAGAATATGCATTGTTGCGGCTCTTCTACATTGTATACATAAATGCCAACCATCATTACAGTGGTTAGGTACACTTGTGTCATATCAAATTTACATGCTATATCAACCAAGCTGTTTTCTCTTATTTCAAAGGACGGTATTTGTTGTGAATCTCCCCAGTGTCTTCTAATTTGGCCATCAATTTTTAAAACTGTGTATACCTTAGTCTTTTTATATGTGATATTCAGAGCTGCATTGCCCAAGTATCCATTCCTGGTCCAGTCTTCAGGGTCAGGGACATCATCTAGGTCTTGATGGGTGGTGCAGTTCTCTGTCTGTCCAGCTGTGATGTAGATGATCACAATAATGATTTCTGGAATCGCAGTTTTGCTGGTCCAGTACATTCGGAGATCCATTTCTGCTCAAGTGGGGGATCTTCCTTACGCCTCAGAGCCGTTTTTGTAATCTTAGTTTTAAAGGTCCTAAAGGTTCAAAAGTCCACTGCTTGTCTGGAGCTTTTTTCACTCAAGAGTAGTGAATCCAGGCCGGCTGTTCCTTCACTTTGATTGCAGTGAAGGTGGTCAGTAGCACTTGGAATGGTCCGTTCCACTTCTCTTCCAGTGGATTGCCTGAAAAATTCTTGATATAAACCCAATTTCCAGGACTAAAGGGATGGATAGGGTGGTCCAATCCCTTAACTCTGGTTCCTAGGACATTTTTATTGATTTTCTCTAATTGTTTTCCCAAAGAAATAACATATTTTTGTAAATAGGAATTACCCAACTGGTTTAAATCTTCTCCTTTATATTTTGTCTCCCATAGAATATTTCAAAAGGGCTTAGGTTCTCTTTAGCTCTTGGCTTTACAGATAGTTTAAGCAGAGCTATGGGTAATGCTTCATACCAATACAAATTCGCTTCTTGACATATTTTGGCTATCTGCTGTTTTATCATGTGATTCATTTTTTCTACTTGCCCACTGGCCTGCGGCCTATATGGGGTGTGTAACTGCCAATCAATTCCCAATAGATTGCTAACTTGTTGCACTACTTGTGCACAGAAGTGAGTACCTCTATCTGATGAAATGACTGTAGGTACCCCGAATCGAGGTATTATCTTGTTCAGTAACACTTTAGTCACTTCTCTTGCCTGGTTTGTTCTACAGGGAAAAGCCTCTGGCCATCCAGAAAAGGTGTCTGTAAGCCCTAATAAGTACTTCTACCCCCCTTTTCTTGGGAGTTCGGAAAAATCGATTTGCCAATGGTCTCCTGGTATGTTTCCTTTCTCAATAGTTCCTAACTGTACTCGATTACCTGTGTTGGGGTTGTTTCTCAAACATATTTCACACTGTTGAGTCACTTGTTGAACAGTGGTATTCTTCCCTATCCATTTTTGGCTCAAAAATGTATATAACGAATCTGCTCCCCAATGTGTCTTATCATGTTCTTCTTTAACAAGTCCCCACGCTAGTTTGGCAGTTATGATAATTCTACCGTCACTCAAATGAGCCCATCCCTTGGAAGGAACTTGTCCTCCTAATTCTTGTACGAACTCCTCATCTAATCTAGAATATTTAATGCCCTCCTGGTCATCCAGGTCTTCATGTCAATTGTCTGGAATTAAGGCTAGAATTTGTTCTTTCTGTATTCTTTCTGCTGCCTGTTTAGCCTCATAATCAGCCAATCTGCTACCTCTTTCTTGGTCAGTGTTACCCCTCAGATGTCCGCGACAATGCATGATGGCGACTCTAGCTGGTAACTGTACTGCCTCCAATAGGCAAAGTATCTCTTCTGCGTGTTTGATTTGCTTTCCTTGCGCGGTAAGCAATCCTCGTTCCTTCCAGACTGCTCCATGGGCATGAACAACTCCAAAGGCATATTTAGAGTCTGTCCATATATTTATCCTTTTCCCTCTTGCCAATTCCAAAGCCCTAGTCAAGGCAATAATCTCGGCCTTTTGAGCTGACGTCCCAGCAGGCAATGGTTGGGAATTCAATTACCTTATTTGTTGTGGTCACTGCATATCTAGCCTTACAGATACCTTGTCGGACAAAGCTACTTCCATCCATCAACCAGGAGTCCTGTGCGTCCTCCAGGGGTTCTTCTTTCAGATCTGGTCTGCTGGAGTACACGGTCTCTATTGTTTCCAAACAGTCATGTGTCAGTGGTTCGGTTGTTGCTCCACTAAGGAAAGAAGCTGGGTTCACAACGTTAGTCACTTCAATTTTAACGTCATCGGATTCAACGAGGATGGCCTGGTATTTCAAAAACCTGGGTGGGGAAAGCCAGTGATTCCCTTTTTGTTCTAATACAGCGGATACTGTATGTGAAACCAACACTGTCATCTTCTGGCCCAAAGTAAATTTCCGGGCTTCCTCGATATTTAGTATTATGGCCACTACTGCTCGTAAACATCCTGGCCATCCTTTACTTACTTCATCTAATTGTTTAGAGAAGTAAGCTACGGCTCTTTTGTATGGTCCCAGACGTTGAGCTAAAACTCCTAGAGCTATTCCTTGTTTCTCATGAGAAAAGAGCCAGAAAGGTTTGGTTACATCAGGCAAGCCCAAGGCCGGGGCTCTCATGAGTTCCTTTTTAAGTATTTCAAATGCGTTCTGAGCTTCTTTGGACCATATCAGTTGAGTGGGATTATTTTTCAAAAGTTCGTATAAAGGTTTCACTATTATTCCATAGTTATAAATCCATAATCGACACCAACCTGTCATTCCCAAGAAGGTTCTAAGTTCTTTTACCGTCTGAGGAAGTGGGGTTTTACAGATGGCTTCTTTTCGTCTGGTTCCCAACTCCCGTTGTCCTCCAGATAATTCATATCCCAGGTAGGTCACTTGCTGTTGTATCATTTGAACTTTCTGTTGAGAGACTCAATATCCATTTAGTCCAAGAAGGTTTAACAAGCTCACAGTCCATTGGATACACTCAAGTTTTGTTTCAGTTGCTATTAATAGGTCATCCACGTATTGTAAAAGGGTTCCGTTTTTGGAAGGAGGCTTCCATGCCTCAAGCTCTCGTGCTAACTGATTTCCGAAAATTGTTGGACTGTTTTTGAAGCCTTGGGTAAGACTGTCCAAGTAAGCTGGGTTTTCCTACCAGTGGTAGGGCTTTCCCATTCGAAAGCAAAAAACTTTTGACTTTCTTTAGCCAAAGGCAGACAAAAGAATGCATCTTTTAGGTCTAGTACTGTAAACCATACCTGACTGTTTTTCAATTTGGTAAGTAAGGTATAGGGATTGGAACTACCGGGTGCAAATCTGTTAACAATTTTGTTTATTCCTCTTAGGTCCTGTACTACCCGATAAGTTCCATTTGGTTTCTTTACCGGCAGTATGGGGGTGTTATATTCTGATTCACATTCCACTAGTAGTCCATGTTGTAAAAAGTTATTAATTGGGCCTTCTATTCCCCTGCGATCTTCTAATCTCAAGGGGTATTGTTTTTGACGTATTGGGCTCACTCCCTCCTTAAATTCTATTACTATGGGGGTGGCGTTTTTCGCCCTTCCTGGAGTCCCTGTAGCCCAAATGCCTGGATATACTTGATTAATGATTTCTTCGAGTTCGGGTGATGATACAGTGAGCTTTTCAGAGTGCATTAGGGCTAGGCTCAAAATTTCAATCAACTGATCTTCTTTTACTTTTAATTCCATGGCTCCTTGATTAAAAACTATCACTGCCCCTAATTGCTCTAATAAGTCTCACCCTAACAGTGATCTGGGGGAATATGGCAAGTATAAAAATCGATGTATTCCGATCTGTTTCCCCAATTTAAATCTGAGGGGTTCCGAAAAGAACGCCTTTCTCTGCTGGCCGGTGGCTCCTATCACATTTACAAAATCCTTGCTTACAGGTATTAATTCTTGATTTAAAACAGAGAAAGAGGCACCTGTATCTATTAAAAATTCAACTTCTTTCTCTTGTTCCCCTAGCTTTATCTTAACCAGTGGATCCGCTAGGGTAGATGCCCCAGGTCCCCGTCAATCAGTCCCTGTTTCAGCTATCAGGGCAGGTGGGGTACTTTTAAGCTCAGAACATTTATTTTTCCAGTGTCCTTTTTTCCGGCAATATGTACATTGATTCCTTTCCAGTACATTCTCAACATTAACACCCCTACCTCTTGCCAAATTCCTTAGTCCTCCTCTATTCCTAAAAGACCTCCCTCTTCCAGGTCCTCTAAATCCCGTACCGTTTACTACTCCCCTCTGTTCTAATGCTGCCACAGCGGCTGTGGCCATCACTTTTGTCAGCTTTCCCCTATCCACATCTTCTCGATTTCTAAAAACTCTCCAGGCTTCTTCAAGTAATTTCTCCAGATCCCTTATATCTGGTTCTTTTAATTTCTGGAGCTTCTTTCTAATATCTGGAGATGATTGTCCTAAAAACAAGGAAACAAGCTGTTGCTCCCCTATATCTGAGGAGGGATCTAAAGTAGTATATTTTCTCATTGCCTCTCTCAGTTTGTCCAAAAACTCTGTAGGGGTCTCCCTCTGTCCTTTTTTGACAGCATATAATGCTGACCAATTTATAGCTTTTGGAATGGCATTTTCCAGCCCTAATTTGATCCAATCTCGATATCGTCTTAACATTGCATAATCTTGTCCATCATTGGGATCCCAGTTTGGATCAGTCAGTGGAACGTACTCATCCACACTCCCTTGCAGGACTCTCCCTGTAATTTGAGCCTGCACATGGGTTCGGGCAGTCTTTAATACCAATTGTTTTTCTGTCTCAGTCATCTCTCCCAAAATTAAATCTACATCTCTCCAATCCAGATCTTGATTTCTAACTATCAATTCAAATCGCTTTGCCACCTTAGAGGGATCATTTCGATGCCCTCTAGCTACTTCTTTCCAATCGTTTAAATCAGTGGAGGAAAACGGAATTTTCACTCTAGCTGGCCCACTAGATCCCATTACTTCCCGTAACGGGGCTAGGAGTTGTGGAGCTCTCTGGGTTTTACTCCTGGTTCTTGCAGTAACTGGAGTAAAGGCAGTTGCTGCTTCCCCTTCTTCCTCACCGCTACTGCCACCCTCTGTCTCAGTGAATGGCGATTGGTGTGGAGAAAGCAGATCTTGCAATAGAGGGGGAGGCATTCCCAAATCCTCAAGCTGATCCTCTGTTTCCTCTTTCCTCTTTCTGGATTCTGTTACTTTCAAACACCTTTGTCCAATACTACATGCCGAGCAGCACCTCTTCATTTTCTGCTGCCCCTTTCTTTTATCTTTCCGTTCTTTCTCTAGGGACAAAACTAGAGGGTCTTGCAGTGGTATATTAAATCCACAGTCCTTTTGCCATTCAGGATGGTTTCGCAAAGTGAAAAACATATCCGCGTACATAACCTCATCCCATTTTCCTTCTCTTCATAAGAATAATATTAACTGCAACATAGTATTATACTTTAGAGTCCCATTAAAGGGCCACTTTTCTCCATCATCTAATTTATATAAGGGCCACCATTGATTACAATATTTTATCAAAGTTTTCTTATTCACGTTCCCACCTGATGGTCCCCCTATATTTTTCCAATGTTTTAAAATACATCCTATGGGGCTTCTTTTCACAATTCCACCACTTTGCTGTCCTCCCATCTTTATAAATTTAACTCCCCAATTGCCCTACCACACAGTACAGTTAGAGGATAAAATCTATCTCCCCAATGTTCCTCCCACTGCATCCACAGCTGGCAATTAGGGCACTCAAAATCAGTACAATCTGGATTAGACCCAAACCAATGAACATAAAATATCTTAGAACAATTTTAACATTTAACACTTATTGTTGGCTTACACCCATTATCCGGGTGGAGGGGACAAGTATCCATTTATATGACTGGTCATATTCATCTGATCAACCAAATATACTCGCTTCATTCGTCTCCGGCCGCACCCCTCGTGGGATAACGGAACCACGGATCAGAACTCCACACTCGCTTCGCAGCTCTGCTGCCTCTCAGTCACTCAAATCATACATACAAGAGCTAGCTCAATTCATTCACACACTTTTTATCAAATCCAAATCAGCTTTCAATACACAATTCCTTTAAACAGTTCCGATTTCAATACCGATAAGTTACTGCCGCCACAAGGCACATTAATGCAAAAGTACGTAGCTTTACTCGCGACCGTACCCAACGTACCAAAACCAAGTGTACGAATTACAAGAGTATGAAGCACAACACGTGCTCATACCCGCGTACACAAACCAAGACCAAGTGTACGTATTGCAAGAGTACACAGCACAACATGTGCCTGCACTCACGTACACAGTATGCCCTCAGACACTAGTAGCCTGGCATACGGCACCCTGCGTAGGACGTCTCCTACAGCGTATGGGAACCCCAAATGACCGGTTCCAAGCAATTTTTTTTTTTTTTTTTTTTTTTTTAAAGAATACCTTATTCGTTAGATGGTCCTTGTCTGCCCCCGCAGTGATCCGTGTGAGGCGAGGAGTCCCTTCGGGAAAATCCCGGGGGTACCCTGGGGAGTCCTGTTCTCAGCGGGTCCTGCAGCCGAGCAGAGAGGGTCCCAGCTGGGTCGCCAGAATTGATGCCGTGAAAGATGAAATCAGGACTCAATAGTCGGGATGACTATTAAGCAGGTATCCTTTATTGCAGCGCTGGACGCACAGGGGATCGCTCCTCCAAATGTGCGTGGCAGACAGAGTCAGTTTAGCAACATATATGCACACCACACGTACATATTCATGCAATGACTAATTAACATATTCATTAGTTTCCAGTAATTCATTACCATATGCTACCTCCCTCTTGGAGCCCCCCATTTGTCAGAGATAAGATAACATTGTGCTGGCCTCACAACTGCTGCCCACGTACATACATGCCTTTCTCGTAGCTCTGCAAGGGGGTAAGCCCCTGTTTGTGGTCAGCCAAGCTATATTTGCTAACTCACACTTAGGCAAGCAAACCTTCAAGCCATACCTAGCCTTATTCTTTAATTCACCCCCAAAACCTTACCTCCCCAATCTCCCTGGTCCCCCCCAAAATCCCATCTCCCTGTTCTCCCGGGTCCTCCCAGACTCCTGTGTCTCAGAGGACACCCATCTCCTGCCTGTCCCCAACCTCCTTTGTCCCTCCAAACCTCCTGGCTCCCCCACAGATCCCACCTCCCTCAGCTCCTGGGTCCCTCCAAACCCTTTGGCTTCCCCCAGAGACACCCATCTCTGACCTCCTGTGTTTCCCCAACCTCCTGTGTCCCCCCCAAAAATCCCACCTCCTCCATCTCCTCAGTTGGTCCCCGAGATGTCCTCACCCTCTTGGCCAACTGGGCAGTGCTGAAGAAGATGGGGCTGAAGGCCAACCAGAGGATGCAGGTGGTGTACATGGTGAAGAAGATGGGGCTGAAGGCCAACCAGAGGATGCAGGTGGTGTACATGATGAAGCCGATGGGTTTGACCTCGTTGAAGGCCTCGAGGACCTCCCAGGCTTTGATGGTGTAGATGGTGCAGGTCAACACGAGGAGAAGAGCATAGGCCAAGCAGGTGGGCAAAGGGGCTGGGGGACACAGCCACAGGGGGCTGAGCGTGCTGAGGGCCAGCAGGAACAGGATGCCAGGGCTTGGAGGAGGAGAGAGGGAGGGCTAGGGGCACATCTTGCAGGGAACCCATGGGGTGGGGACACCCTGGGAGGGGGCACCCATTGGGGAGGGCGGGGCACCCTATAGGAGTTGGCACCCTACAGGGTAAGGGGGGAAAGGGGGCTAGCTCCTATAAGGGTTTGAAGGGGTACCCTAATGGGTGGGGAGGGGGGAGACTGGCACCTATGGGGGGGGCACCCTATGGGGACTTGGGGGTCCTGGACCCCTGGGTCCCCCCTGTCCTGCTCACCTGAGTTGGTGCTCCTGGACGCCTGGGTCCCCCAAGAGCCGTCACCAAAGACAGGGTGGGGATTGTCCCCCTGGACACCCCGGTACCCTCCACCAAGCTTGACCAAACTCCCATAATCCTCTCCCCTCTCAATTAAAAGCAGCTGTTAATTACTGGGGGGGTGGTGGTGTCTATAGGGGTGCCCCCCCATAACACCTCCTGGGGGTTCTGCTGCGTGCGGGGGGGTCCCTAATCCCCGCCATGGGGCTGAGGGGACACTGGGGAGGGCTATGGGGGCATTTTTGGGGGGAGCTGAGGGGTCCCAGAGGAGTTTAGGGGGACACGGAGGGGTTGAGGGGACATGGCGGGTACTGAGGGGATATTGGCAGGGTCTAAGTGGACATATGGGGCTCAAAGGACAATTGGGGGGGGCTCTGGGGCAGAGCTGAGGGGACCCAGTGGGGCTGAGGTGACATTTGGGGGGCTGAAGGGGGTGGCTGAGGGGACATTAGGGACCCAGAGTGAGTTTAAGGGGACATTGGTGGGGGGCTATGAAGGGCTGAGGGGACCCAGGGGGGCTATGGGGACATTGGTGGGGGGCTATGGAGGGGCTGAGGGGACGCTGGGGGGCTGAGGGGGACCTGGGGGGACACTGAGGAGCTGTGGGTGCCCAGGGGGGCTGAGAGGGACCCAGGTGGGCTGAGGGGACCTGGGGGGTCACTGAGGAGCTGTGAGTGCCCACAGGGGCTATGGGGACATTGGTGGGGGGCTAAGCGGACATTGAGGGGCTGAGGGGGCCTGGAGAGACACTGGGGGGAGCTGTGGGGACACTGGGGGGATGAGGGGACCCTGGTGGGCTGAGGGGACTCAGGAGGACACTGGAGGGATGAGGGCACCCGGGGGGGCATTGAGGAGCTGTGGGTGCCTGGGGGGCTGAGGGGACACTGGGGGGCTAAAAGAGCATTGGGGGCCTGAGGGGACCCGGGGGAACGTGGGGGGGGGACTGAGGGGACCCGGGGGGGCGTGAGGGGGACCTTGAGGGGAGGTATCGGGGGGTGAGAGGACGCTGGTGGGGTGTCATAGTTTAAAATAAAAAAAGGCTAAGTCCGAAATAGATTCACTAAATGTTTATTAAGGTAGGAAAGCAAAAACAGCGCTGGGCGGCTGGGGAGTCACAGCTCCACCAAAGGCTCGCAAATTCAAGCAAACTGAACATCTCTTTTTATCCTCACAGGGGTCGGGTTCGACATCTTCAGTACGCCCCTCTGCTTCTCCCGTTATCTTTACTCCATCTGGTCTGTCTCGCTTCACAGTGGTTTCAAGGCAATGTTGGTTGTAAATTAGTTTACACCCTTCCCCTTCTACACGATTGATTAGTTACAGAGTTAAAACAGGGATAACATTGGGGTTAAGCTTATCTTGTAAAAACGGGACATTCCTATACGGTTTAGTAATATAATATAGTGGACGTCTCTTCTTGTTAGGGAGTTCTCAAGACTGCCACAATACATTACAATCCAGCTTCAGGGGAGTTTTGCAGGTGGTGGTGGCATAATTAGCTTGTGCCATCTCTTACGTGCATTTGGTTAATACAAAGATAAACATTCACTTACATGGACACATTTTGATAGCATTGCAGTTTGTGTAAGTCAGGACTTCCTTACACTATGTACAACAAAAATGGATAATCCTAAGATTTGATCAGCAACAAATCTTCCTCAGTTATCCATTACGTGGGGGACACGGGAAGCCGCGGGGACAGACGAGCCTGAGGACACGGAGCTGCCGCCGCCGCCCGGGGCCGCGAAGTGACCGGTAACGGCCGTTCCTGCCCAAACGGCGCCACCGGATCGGGCCCCCCCGCGCTTTCTGGCCCTTTTGCGACAGCGCCCGCCGGGCCTGGGGGGATCCGGGCATCCGAGGAGGGATACCCCCCACACACACACGCAAGGGAAACTGCGGCACACACAGGCTTGGGGGGGGGGGAGGTGGTGGTTTCCTGGGGGGACCCGGTCATCTCCCAAGGCTCCCTTAATCCACACTTCCCCCTTTCCTGGGTCTGGGGCACCCGGATGCCCGGGTGCCCTGAAGAGGTGGGGGAGCCGTGGGGGAGAATTGGGGGGCTGTGCCGGGAGAATTCCAGCAGGCTCCGCACAAGGTACTAGCGCACTCGTGTCCTCCCTTTCCTTAGCCGTGCTCCTCTGTAAGAAATGGATGGACCGAAGGGAAACAAGCTAGGAATGGCGAGTACAAGTTTGCTACGTGTGGGTTTTTTTAAAAATCCCAGCAGCAGGGTATTTGTCTTCTTCTCGGCCCTTAGCGAGCAATTGTGAACAAATCATTTGACTTTTGTACCTACTTGTGTTAACAGAAAGGAGCTGTTTAGTGAAGACTTACGAAATGTAATTAATGAGCAGCCTTGAATTTTTTTTCCCCCTCACTGAATCAATCTTATGTTACTTCTTCTCCAGCTTTTGTGTGAAAGTCAGCCCGCTCTGCTGCTGGAGACTCGTTCCTTCAGAAGGTCTCCCAAGTGCTGTCCTCTTCTTGACTCCTGAGGCAAGAGGGACAAAGACAGAAGTCACCATCCAGCACTGAGACCAGCCCAAGGGGTTCTGCTCTTGCTTGCACAGTGAGTATGTCACTACGCTCAGGAAAAATCCACCAGTAAAACGTTATCTTAGCATTGGCAGAGATATACTTAGGAAGAAGAAGAACACACTGGCGTATAGAAAAGCTGGTGTTTATAGATTCACAGGCCCGTTTTCCTTAAAGAAATAGTAAAAGGGGAGTCAAGAGTTCCCCTTTGCACCTGAGAGCGCATGTTCTTAAAGACGTGTGTTTTGGGGGGAGGTGTTCTGCTCTTGAGTCAAATAATAAACCTATCGGGAAGGATGATGCTTGCTTCTTTTCATAATCATCAGGGGTTGGTTGGTTGGGTTTTTTTAACATATCAGCCTCTTTGTCTCTATTCCCTTTAACTTGTAAATTGTTTTTAATTTTGTGGCTAGGCAAAATGAATTGCAGGTTTGATTTTAAGAGCATCTGTTTGAGTCAGGCACCTGTTGAGGGTGATCTGCAGAGACTTCTTTGGCAAGGAGAATATCCTCCTTTTGCCTCTGCTCAGGTCTTCGAGAGCAAGTTTGTCAAGGTAAGAAGTCGTTCCAATGAAATCATTTGGCATGCTCCAGATATAATTCCTTGCAATTATTCTTTTTTTTTCGCTCCCTCAGCTCCACAGGTATTCCTCACTCCTTTATTCTCACCAAACTTACTCTTTTCTCCTTGTATTTTCTCTTTTTTTGGGTTTTTTTTTATAATTTCACGTCTTACACATAAATGACCTGGGATCTTTTTCCATTTTGTGTTTGTACAACACCCAGCAGGAACCTGATTTGTAACCAGGTCTCCTTAATACCCCAGTAGTGCTGACAAAGACAAGGAATCCTCAGAACAGAGTGCCTCTTCCACCATGTTGACACTAAAACAAGTCCAGATAACGGTACTCAAGAGGTTTCTGACGGCAGTACTCAGATACCCAGTGATGGGGACTACACAAGAGCCGGGATTGCCAGTCCTCCTTTGCCTTCCTTAAACTTCTTCCCTCTCTTTCCGTTCATAGATATTCCTGTCTCACGATTGCACATTCACAGTGGGATAATGGTTATTCCACAGCCTGGTACACACAAAGCTACTGAAATAAGGTGAACTCCTGATCCACAGAAGTCAAGGGTATACCGTGGCTGATCTCTGCTAGCCAGCATTTCATCCATGTGTGGCAGCTGAGAAGCAGCAATTTTAAAGCTCATCTGATGTACTTGCAGAGCCAAAAGCTGTTACCTGTGCCAAGCTGCAGGCCAGCAACTTTGAAAGACAGAATGAATATTCCAATTAAACTATGGGGCTATAAACTAGGAGGAGGCACAACTGCTGAATAGTCTAGCGAGTCACTAGGGAAGTAAAGTCCATCTCCGGGTAGACTGTTTTCCATGCTGTCTTGCTAAGCAAAAAAGCATTCCAGAAAAAGAAAGCTGAAAACCACCGTGATGGGACTCAAAAGGGCACCCAGCAACATTGCACAGTTACGCTGCTGTAGTGCCTGGCTGCCGAGAGCTTATGTTAGAGTTGTTTCTGATCAGCTGCTCTGATTGAGAGGAAGAGCAACAGAAACATGCTGGACCTTATCTTGAACTATGTTACCTGTGGCACATCACCCAGCTGGGGACAAAGTGAGAGGGATCCTGTCCTAGTTCTTAGCTTGTGCATTGCCTGTCGCTCAGGGGGCAATGTACTTGGATGACAGGAGCGGGTATTTTCCCAGGGGACTGACTGCCCTTCTTTGAGGCAGCAGTCTCACTTGCAGTGTGATGACCCCCTAGTCCTCCTGTGGGGAGTTAGAAAGCTGCAAGGTACTTTCTTCTCTCCACTGTATTCAGGAAGATGTACTCTGGTGCTATTGTAAGAAAGGAACACACTGTAATCCTAACAGAAGACAATGTGGGGAGAAACCTAGGCCTCAAGGGCTACTGAGCAGCTCGCGCCTTTCTAGTGAGGATAAGAAGTGTGCACATCAAGAGCATCAAAAATACTGTAAAGGAAATTATTTTGGTGATAGAGCGTTACTCATCACCAGCCAGCTCACCTTGAACAAAGAAATGGGACCTACTGGCACAAAGCTGAGGTTGTCTTGTCCAGGTCTATGAAATCTATTTTGCAACAAGCTCTTCACAACTTGAAGATTAGATTTAGTTAAGTTTATTGTTTGAGCTTTGTTTTTTAACAGTAGCCATTGTCTCACTGAATTTTATAAACTATGGATTTATTTGTGCAGCTGTTACAAAACACATCTGTTGGAAATGACTGTAACCGGTTTTGCTTGCAGGGCTTGATGTCTACTGAAAATCTGAGCCTGCTTCTAGATTAACAGGTGGCATCCCCCGCATGCCCTAATGACACCAAGGCCCATGAGTGGACCAATGGATTGAAAGATGAACCCTACGGTACAGTCACCCTGTGCACATCACTACTACTGACTGTCCTTAAAGCCAAGACAGGAGCCCACACAGCTCCACACGAGAGAAATAGGCTCTGTTTCACTACCAAGACACAGCAGTGAAAAGCTCTTTGTTCTCTGCAACTGTCTGTCTTTTCAGCGAGGAGAAGAGCACGTTTTGTCTTCCAATTTTTAAGTCCATCTGATTTGCACACAGAGCATCTGACTTTTTTCCTCCCCATTTTTCCTCCATGCCATCATGTGCCATCACGTCACATATCACATCGCATGGCATCATGTGTTGTTGCATGTCACCTCCCACATCCCACTCCCTGTTTCATCCCACATGTCATCATGACGTGTTCGCCCCTGGTGGCATCACACGTGGCCGCCATCTCCCCTTGTCATTGTGTGTCACCTCCTTGTCGTGACGTGTGTCAGTGTGTGTCCCCGTGACATCATATGTGTCAGCTGGGCTATCATTGCATGTCACCGCACGGGTCCCCTGTGTCATCATGCATGTCATTGAGTGCCCTTGTGACATCACATCTGGGACCTCCAAGGTTCCCCCCCATGATGTCACACCTGTCATTGCATAGTATCATAGCATTACCTGGGTTGGAAGTGACCTTTGAGATCATGTAGTCCAACCATCAACCTAACACTGACAAAAACCATCACTAAAATACTGTCAGTGATGTTGACTCAACCATTTCCCTGGGAAGTTTGTTCCAATGCTTAATAAACCTTTCGGTGTAAAAGTTTTTCCTAATATCCAGTCTAAACCTACCCTGGTGCAACTTGAGGCCATTTCCTCTTCTTCTGTCACCTCTTACTTGGGAGAATAGATCAACCCCCACCTCTCTACAACCTCCTTTCAGGTAGTTGTAGAGTGCAATAAGGTCTCCCCTCAGCCTCCTTTTCTCTAGGCTAAACAATCCCAGCTCCCTCAGCTGCTCCTCATTAAGACTTGTTCTCCAGAGCCTTCACCACCTTCATTGCCCTTCTCTGGACACGCTCTAGCATCTCAATGTCTCTTGTAGTGAGGGGCCCAAAACTGGACACAGTATTTGAGGTGGAGCCTCACTAGTGCTGAGTACAGGGGGATGCGATCACTTCCCTAGCCCTACTCACCACACTGTTCCTCATACAGACCAGGATGCTGTTGGCCTTCTTGGCCACCTGGGCACGCTGCTGGCTCATATTCAGCTGACAGTCAACCAACACCTCCAGGTTCTTTTCTGCCAGGCAGCTCTCCAGCCGCTGTTCCTCAAGCCTGTAGCATTCATGGGGCTGGTGTGACCCAAGGGCAGGACCTGGCACTTTGCCCTGTCGAACCACATCCCGTTGGCCCTGGCCCATCGATCCAGCCTGTCCAGATCCCTCTGCAATACTTTTCTACCCTCAAGCAGATCGACACTCCCACCTAACTTGGTGGTGTCGGCAAACTTACACCCAGTCCCCCGGTCAAGATCACTGACAAAGAGAACTGGCCCCAGTACTGAGCCCTGGGGAATGCCACTTGTGAGTGACTAGGGAGAGTGTGAGAATCAGTGTTTCTGCTGTGCTGAAAGCTATTCCCGGAGACAGTGAGAACAAGCACCACTCTTCCCTCCTTGAACTTTTGATGTGGGAGCAAGCACCAGACGTTTGATAGTTTTGAGCCCAGCCCTGGAGAGAGTGAAAGCCCATTGAATTCAACACCCCAAGCAACTCCCAAAGAAATTATCAAGTTAGCCAGTGTATTGAGCTCAAAGGCAGTGATCCTGAACCTTCTTAGGACCCAGAGGAAGTAATGGGTCCAAAGAGCAAAGTAGCTTACATACATGTTAGCTCCATGAAGGAACAGCATAATCGGAGAGCTCAATCCAATATGATTATCTGATTATCCGATAGGATAAAGTCAAGGCTTCTGGTTTGCAAGCACTTGAGCTCTCAGACAGCCACCGATGTTCTTTTGCGTTTTTCCTTTACCAAGGGCTTTTCTGTATAAATAATTACCAGCTGTTCTATCCAGGCACAGAGTCTATCTAAATTATTGGCAATGTAGGAGTTAATCCAGTGTCATAAAGCGGGGACAATTTTTACTGTAGAGGCAAAGGCAGGAAGTAACGGGTATTAATTTATGTAGTGCATTGTTTCAGTCACGTTCCCTACTTTTCCCCCTTTTAAAGGTAGGTCCAAAAAAGGAAGATAGGCAAACATTGCATACAAGGAAGATAATGTCAGATACTTAAGGATGAAGTTCATTTAATCTACTCCTGAAGTCTCATCTAAATTGTGGATAGTTACAGTTTCATGAAAGCCCACAGATTTATCAATAGGCATGGCACCCGAGCTGTACTGTACTGTTTCTTTTCCAAAGAACAGAGGGCATTTACCAGAATGAAATCTCCATACTCTGCAGAACTCTGTTTATTTTGGAGGGGATGGTTTGCAGATGCTCACTGTTATGAAAGGCAACTTAAGCCTAAAAACAATGCTGATTTGGTATGATGATTACAGGGTAAGTAAGGAAGCTCCCTCGGAACAGGATAAACATCTGCAGTCCCCTGTAGCCTGCAATGAACTCTTGTCAGTGTGCATGTTTCTCTCTCGACCTGCACAGGCCAGGCTACTGCTTGCACTTAACTCCTACAGAGCTCTGTGCTACGGCAACTACTGATGAGCATCCTCCAATTCACGAGAGTTTAAAACTGGCTATGGTTTGCATAAGCTGCAGATCTATCAGTAGATCTGGACATAACCTGTACTACAGAGCCAGTGCCTTTGCCACAGCCTGCGTATCCAATGTAGTGCTTTGCCTCGGAAGCAGTCCCACAAGGGACCTTTTCTTCAGTGCATCAGTGATCAGAACAGTTTCTTCTCAGTTTTATGATTTTTTTTTTCTGAATTCACAGTCATAATAAAGTTCCCACTTTCAAGGTCCTACATCTGCATGGTTGAATCTGGATTATCATAGTGGAGAACGAGGAATAATTCATGAAAATAAGCCAGATCTATACATTTCCCTACAGAGTGATAAATGCCAAGTATGCCTGATCTGAAAATGTCCACATATCTTGAATTAAGTCAATTAAGTGACTTTATGGAAATAAGTTACCAATATCTTAATAATGAAAGATCATAGATGGCTATTTCCTATCTAATAAAGTACATGTCTACACATATAGTAAAATTGCTCTTACATCCATTATACTTGATGATTAAGTCACTTATTTTCTCTCTCTTAACTTACTACAACAATTTCATGTTTCATACTAAGGCGGACAAATCTAAAATAGAATAATGACTGCACTGTTCATAACTGAACAATATTGAATTGGGAAAGCATATACACATATGTAACAAATCCCATGTCTAATTATATTCACACTTAGTTGCCTTTATGCATCTAGATACATACAAAAATGTATAGGAATGCTAAACCAATATTATTTAAGTTGCAAAAAGTAAGACCGTCAGATTTAAGGGTGCCATTCCACTTTAATACTGTCTGATTGTCCATCTCTGCTTGTTCTGGTTCTGGCGGGGACAGGGTTAATTCTAGGATCTAGCAGGAACACAGGAATTCCCTGCCGGGAGGGGGGGGGGGGGGGGGCAGGAAGTCGCTGCTTGGGAGGGGGCTGGGGTTTCTCGGATCCGGTGGGTGAGCGGTGGTATCGGAATCGTGTTCGTATATTCCTCTATCCGTGTTATTGATGTTGTTTTCTTGTTCCCTTTGCTGGTCTGTGAAACTGCCTTTGTCTCAACCCATGAGATTTGCCTTTTTCTTCCCATTCTCCCCTCGCGGCCGGGGGGGGGCGAGAGAACGGCTGCGGCATGGTTCTTTGTTGCCGTCTGAGGCCAAAGCACGGCACTGCTATACACTGAATGAGTTTTATCTTGGGAGGAAAAAAGCATCTTAGACGGCACAATTTAAAGCTATGATTTCACATATGTAGAAAGTCTCATAAGCCCTACATTAAGCAAAGTGTTTTGATGGGGGGAAAAAAAGGGTGTCTGCTGTAACACATGCACAAAAATAAACCTCTAACGCTTGCGATATATTTTACTTGCATTATAGTGTTTCATATTCTCTAGTTCCCATGTAGAATTCTTTTTATCCTAAATGTTTTTTCTTAAACAATAGAGAAGGCACACAGCCCCAGACAGCAGTGATGTTGACCATTAGATTGATAAAAAGAGATTATATTTAACAAAGCAACTCAGGAGGAAATACAGAGGATGTTAAAAAGGTCAGAAGCAAATGATGGTGGTCCGTGAGCAGAGCTATTGGACAAAGCAAAATCCCATGTAACTGCGGAACAGAACAGCAAGACGAAGGTGAAAAAAGGGGAACTGCATTTTTTAACTGGCTGACTGAATTGGTTCAGCTTCAGTTCTGACCCAAAGGCTACTTGATGCTCTCTGTATAGCAGACCTCCATTGATTTCAGAGGATTTAGAATTAGATACTGTGCTCTTGTTTAGTTCAAACATATGAACCAGGCAAATGGTAGTGTCTAAAAATAATGCTTACATCTTCAGCAGTGTCTCTTTAGGCTTAACTGAAGGCAGCTCATCTTCAGAAGAGCTGTAACTTGCAAACAGAAAATGCCTATGGACTTTATTAAAAGTTGTTGATAATGTTTTTTTTAAAGGCAACTCTGTAAGTCTGTCACTGGCTCCTCCCTTTACTATCCTGTATTTGTATCCCAGGGCAGGAGGCACCAAAGATGGAACTGCTCTAAAGGGGAACCACTGCGTGATGCAGTGTTTACACCAAACAAAATTGTTTCAAAAAATATTATGCAAAAGGAACTGTATTTTCTCAAAGAAAAGAGCCGTTCCTGTATTCCAGAAGAGTTTTATTTAGAGAATACTGTGGCCCATTCAAACTTCAGTTCACTCACATAGCTTGCAGTCTCCACAGTTCCATCCAACTGTCCAAAATCTCTTCCCCTGCAACAGCCGCCTTCTCTTCTGTAGCCTTAAGATATCAAGTATTAAATCACTCAGCAAGTTTTTTTTTTTTATCCCACCGCTCTAGTCCCACAGAACTCTCTGGACCCCTAGCACCTCACTGCTCTGTAATGGAAATCCAACTTCTGCTGAGCTCTGACAGTAACCAACTCATATTGCATGTTTTCAAGTGCCACTTTCAGTCATCCATCCTCTCCAGCCATCATTCCCCATTTTCATGATACATTCAGCTTTCCTATTACTGACATTGTTATATGTCAGTACGCAAGATTGCATATGATTGCAAGTGCATATCTTGCACTATGCAAGATTGAGTGGGAAGAGTCTTCAAGTCCCCAAGACAGGTGCACATAGACAGGTGAGGAAGGTGATCAAAAAAATCATATATGTCACTGCCATACCTCAGAATTCTCTTCCTTTCATGCTAAGGGGATGATTCATCTAACCAACCTTAGAGAAAAATAGAGACCTGCAAAGGGCAAACCCTCTTTGCTGTCTTAGAGGATTAATTGCCTTCTGCAGGTGCCTGTTTCTCTGCATTGGCCCTAAAGGAAGTCTTGGGTGAGCAGCTCAGATTGAGAAGGCTAACTTTTGGAGGCCTAAACCAGGGCAGATGAATCCCATTTTAGCTATGCTTCATTTATGGATTACTTCCTACAGCTTCTATTGGAGAATCAAATGCTAAAATAATCAATACAAATAGCATAAATTTCTCTAGTTGTCTAACTAAATTTTGGGAAACCAAAAGGAGCAGAACCTGTTATTAAATCAGCAGCTCATTCAATGCCACTGAGTTCTTTACCACCAACAGAAGAAAAAGCCATGTTTGAAAATAGTTTGCTAACAGAAGTAGTTAATAAAATTGACAGAATCATTGGAATTTTATGTCACATTTTCTCTTGAAGTGGTATTGTGCCTCTGTGTGTTTCTCCAAGTGTCTTAGCAAATCTAACACTTTACCTACTGGTGAAATCACCATTAGCCTGACAATAAAAGGAAGTCATTGTCAGGTCTTCGTTGGGCTTCCAGCTCCCTACTAGCAGAAGAGAGTATATAGCAATAGCAGGCAACTTTCCACTAAAAACAAGTTGACTGTAAAAATGAAGCCAGTAAGTCTATGTGTAATTTGAAAACCTCACCAGTGAACCCATTTGTTCTTACTTTATCAGAGCACGAAAATCATCTGTTTCTGGTTTCATTTCTGCTAAGGTCAATGTGGCATCCTAATCTATTCCTTTTTCCCACTTCAGCTCCTGCTCAAGTCAGTCTCGGGTGAGTCCTAGGATTTTCCCAGACTGCATGCTGCTCTCTGACTGCTGCTTAAACTACATTTTCACAGAAATTATTAAATGCTTCATGTTATTTTGCAGGCTGTCTCTGTGACAGGCTTGAGAGGGGGGCCTGTGCAAACCTCATGAAGTTCAACAAGGCCAAGTGCAAGGTCCTGCATGTGGGTCGCAGCAATCCCAAGCACAAATACAGGCTGGGCGGAGAATGGATTGAGACCAGCCCTGAGGAGAAGGACTTGGGTTGTCGCTTAATGACAAGCCCAACGTGAGCTGGCTATGTGGGCTTGCAGCCCAGAGCGCCAACCACATCTTGGCCTGCATCAAAGGAAGTGCGGCCAGCAGGTTGAGGGCCAGCAGTTCTGCTCCTCTGCTCCGCCCTTGTGACACTCCACCTGGAGCTCTGGGGCCCCCAACATAAGAAGGACATGGACCTGTTGGAGCAGGTCCAGAGGAGGGCCACGAAAATCATCAGAGGGCTGGAGCACCTTGCCTATGAAGACAAGCTGAGTTGGGGTTGTTCAGCCTGGAGAAGAGAAGGCTCTGGGGGGACCTTATAGCAGCCTTCTAGCACCTAAAGGGGTGCACATCAGGGAGTGTAGCAATTAGGACAAGGGGCAACAATTTTAAACTGAAAGAGGGTATATTTAGATTAGATATTAGGAAGAAATTCTATACTCTGAGGGTGGTGAGGCACTGAAACAGGTTGCACAGGGAAGCTGTGGATGCCCCATTCCTGTAAGTGTTCAAGACCAGGCTGGATGGGGCTTTGAGCAACCCAGTCTAGTGGGAGATGTCCCTGCCCATGGCAGGGGGGGTTGGAACCAGATGATCTTTTAAGGTCTCTCCCAAACCAAACCATTCTATGATAATGTTTTCTTGTTTTAGTTTTATTGCTACAATCTCAGTTTGGCCTTTCTGCCAAGCTTTTCTCTGATTTATGCTACATTGCTTTTTTTTTTTTTATTTTATGGATGAGAACAGACATCATTCTGAGGGTGACATTAATTTGAGTTAGTGCAATTTTGAATTGTTTTACTATGTATGCCTAAATATTTCAGGCTGCATTTAGAGCTGGTGATATTTTTTCCTTCATGGTCTATAAGATCTCATTGGGTCCCGTTCCCAGCTGGGTAAAGAGGACAGTTCCACAGACAGCTCTTTCTTGATAGGCCAACCTTATGCTGTAAAAAAAGGAGCCAGGTTCTTGTTCACCTGCTGAGAAAAATTCTGTGCCCACAAGTTCATCTTGGAAGGGTTGTCTTTTGGGATGGTGGACATTTTCTGGTAGTCAGAGAAGAGCTGGGTGAAGGGGTTCCAACCAAACCCTTCCTGCAACTGAAGGAAAGAATACAGTGTAAAAACAAGGAACTTCTCATTTCACTGCCGTTATTCCTGTGTTACAAGCAGTAGAAAATTCCATAGGTTCCTGCAGTGTCTTTTAGAATAAATGTAAAGTTAGATGAAGGCATCCAACTTTCAGGCTTCAGAGCATAATTTACAGCACTAGAGTACAGAAGAATAACAGGAGGTTATTTACTCCTCATAGTCCCCAATTGATACGGAAACTTCTGGTGCTGAGACTAACTAAGGACTAGGCAGTATGCTTTTGTGAGAAGGTTGGAGAGTCATGAGGAGGCTGACTGGAAGGTGGGACGTGAAGTGGTCTGGTCTTGTGCCAGGTCAAAGGCAGTAAGCCAACTTATACTGGAGGAGGCTCCACACCATTAGGTTATGTCTGAACTGCAGAATGCATCCCAGACAATTCACAACCCCTTGTCACAATGTCCACAGTGTTCCTACTTGTCTGTTCCCTCCCCTGCCACCAGTTTTCTATGGGAAGAAAACACAGGTACTTGTAGGAGCGAACTGTGGGACATCCTGGACAACTTGGGGAACCAGTGCTTTGGAGCATGCTGCAAGTACTACTTTTTCCTAGTCTAGACAGAACCTGGGAGGTCTCTGACTTTACTCCAAAGCAAGCAGTAAGGATGTGGAGACAAAACAGTACAGACAGGAATTTTGTTGTTCCATTCAATCTGTAAATGCATTGGGCCAATGAACTAGTTTTCTAATTGTTTTATACTCTTTTTTTGCAGGATCTGTGTTACAGGCTTAGTGACAACTCTGGGGCGGTAAATGGGTAACCAGGCTGAACTCTGAGAGATGGTATACTCCATCAGGCAATGGCAAGACCGTCCTGCCACAAAAATGTAAGAACCATACAGGAGCTGGACCTAAAAAGGCCTGAAGACCAATGCTCAAGCCTTCCTGGATTGAAGGAATGTGAAAAGCATCTAAATGGCACAGCCAAATGTGGGGCTCAAAGGAACACAGAAACCATTCCATAGAAAAAAAAAAAAAAATAGCTGTAATACAGACAGAATTGTAATTGTTCTTTCATGTCACATTTATCTCAGCAGTCCTGTCAGTAGCCAGATAGGAGATCCCAGCCCATAGGGTGTGGGTGAGGCAGTGCGGCAGAGGCCAGCACTGAGTGGCCTTACACTACTAGTAAGGTAGTGTGGGGAAAATTTTAATTTCCCCTTTTGAAACTGTTCCACTCTGTATATTTTGATATTCGTTGCACCAGAGAAAACAGAGGTTGACTTTTCAGCTTGATGATTCAGGCAGTCCTCTGGGATGTGGAAAATTCAGGATCAATACTCCTCCAGTAAATATTTTGTTGTTCATATAAGATGTGAGAGCTCCTAGAGAAGGGGGCTGAGGGCAACACAACAGGCAGTAGCTTAAGCCATCATAATGGATATTCACCATAAAGTTCCCAGGTAAAATGTTGAGTGCTCTCTCCATTAGACTACTAGTTGCTACAGGGAAGAAAGGGAAAGGGGGAAGGGAAAAATCTCTCTCACATCCTTCCGAAAAGAACGCACTTTAATTTAGGACAGGGTTCATGATTTAGAGTCTCACCCACAGTGAGGGATCCAGCTACACGTGCAAGAGGATAAGCTGAACCCGTCTCCTTGCACTTGATGGACTACACTGGCTCTACTCAGAGCATCGGCTGATATGAAAACCCTGCTCTTTGCTATGTAAAGAGAAGCCTAGTCATGTAACTCACCAGGATACTACTAGAGCCTGGCTCTTCTAGACACTTTACAATGCCAAGAGGTTTATTTTACCAACTAGCCCAATGTCCCACAGAAAATGTGCAGCAGATTAAAAAGCTGGGCCTAAATTTCATCATCCCTTTCCCATGCTGTATAACAAGAAGCAGTTCCTGTTTCTCTCCTAGGCAAAAAGATTAGTATATTGAACTAAGCTCTGTCCTGAGTGGCTAAGCCCAAGTCTAGCAAAGGAAGGTTTGCAGGAAAAATCAGCAATAAACACTCTCTGTATAGAAAGAGTGCTTTCTGGACCCAAGATAAACCCAGATTATAAGCAAACACTTCAAGCCATGACAGCTACAGTCATCAGGCTGCAGAGGCATCCTTCTGAACACAGGCTTCACTGACTACTAAGAATACACCTGCTTTTCCCAGTTACCTGCAGGTATGTCTCCAGAGCAGTTCACATCTCCCAGTCCTTTAGTGCCTTTCTTCAGATACTCTCTTATCCTTGCCTCCGGACACTGTGACCTAAGTGCCTGATGTGCCTGATGCCTGGGAATTCCCAGCACGTTCTCATGACATAAACAGACCAGAGGTTGCAGGTGGCCTCTGTGGCATGAGGGGGAAACTCCCATGCTTTCTGCTGTTGATTGTGTCCCAGCTCATGGACAGGACCCCAAAGACCAGTAGTTTGCATGTGCTTCATGTCTAACATCTCCTTCACTGAATCCAGGTGGCCCATGCTGGGGTAGCCAGCATGCATCCAGCCTGCAGGAAAGACAGGTACCAACACGAAAGTGCTCACTCCAGTGCCTCTTTAGACATAAATGACTGTATTTTTCATTTCTCTAGTGCTTTTCCTCCATCTCACAATGTATTGCCATAAATGACAATTTTGTGAGATAAGGAAACAGTACAAGTTTCACCCTAACAAATAGTCAAATAAGCAATGTAAAGGTAGTACTGAACTATCAGTTAAGCACCGTTTTGACTGACTTCCCTTGGAAGTGGTGGAATCACCATCCCTGGAAGTATTTAAAAGACAGGTAGACATGCTGCTGAGGGACATGGTTTAATGGTGGTTTTGGCAGCGTTAGGGTAATGGTTGGACTCTAAGATCTTATAGATCCCTTCCAACCTAGACAATTCTATGATTCTGTGATCCTATAAGCATACACTCATGGTTGGACTGAGGTTGAGACTTTAGGATGAGGGAAAAAGCCTGACCATTGTCCAGGATACACCTGAACTCTCACAAACTGAGCAGAGATAATGCCACCAAATCATGCAATAATGTGATTCAGCATCCTGGCAGAGCTTGAGTCTTCCTATGTTAAGAGTGTGGATACTGCAGGTCTATACTCCACTAGTCATCAGTGTGGATGAGACACACGGAAGTCACAGGTTGTCATGCTTAAGTGCTGCAAAGCTTGCCAGGCTTAAGCCTGTTCTAAACCTCAAAAGATAGCTATACTATAAACAACGTCCCAGCATCATGCTAGGCAAGAATCTTGCACTGCAAGGGATTTTGCTCATGTCTCCTTGGTGTCTTCGTCCCTGATTTGTCCTTCTCAAGATTCCCAAAATTTCATAGAAGAGTCACATCTCCAAACTCAAACACCTACTGTAGGAGGGGATAAGCAGCCCTTTACACTCACTATGTAGAGAGACTACACAGCCGTCTTTGATCACTAAGCTTGCAGACAACCCAAGTTGGAGAACATGAACGGCAACGCCCTTCCTGCAGGAACTATTTAAGATCTTGAGGTCCCTCTTTTTTAATAAGAGGGATGCATGCATGCAGGGATGATAGCAGCCACTGGCACCCAAGAAGTTCAGGTCCAGAAATGTGAGTGAAACTGTTTAGTCCGCCCAAAACTGAAGGGAAATTTGTGTCTGCAGATCATAACCTTTTCAACTGGCATTTGCTCAGGATAGCAGAACTTCGCACTCCCAAGATGTGCAACAAATTCTTTCCATGTGGCTTAGGAAAGGGTTAGGACATCAGGGTTCATGCCAAGTCCTTGTCTCATTGTGGGATGATGAATTTAGCCAGTCTATTTTGAAAAACAAATGAACAAAACTTGTATTGCAAAGTTTCATGTTTACCATCTAATTTGACTCTAGATCAAATGCACTCAGTTCTCAACTTGAAAAGCTGGGGGGGGGAGCATCAGCTGCAAAACTATAAACTCATGGGCTTTGACAGTGATACTGATTCTGCTTCTGCCATCATCTCAGGCACACGTCTTCTCAGGCTAAGCCTTACCCACAGTAACCCATGTGCGGCCCCTCTCCAGCAGGTAGGCACACACAGGTTTAAAAACTGTCACTGAATGCGTGAGAACAGTCCTGTGGTTGAGGCAGGGAAAAACAGGAATCAGGTCACCATCTGCCAGCTGTACTGACTCTACAGTGCGTTCAGGAGGGAGAATGAGTAACTACATGTGAGTCAAAGCCACTGCAGTCAGTAGCTCTGCATCTTAACATGCCCAGGCAGCAGAACAGCTAAGTTTTGCCAGAAGGGAGGCATCTGAAAGGGTCAATACATTTTTTTTTAAGCCCCACCTTACCATGTTTCCATCCTGACAGAATAGCTCACAATTATGCAAGGGTCGCAGTCATTTGACACCTTACGTATGTTCCCAGTCTGGTTTTAGCAAAATAGCCTTGAAGGAACAGACGTTGCTGCTAGAGGCCACTTTGCCTCTTAACCCCTTGAGAAGGCCATATGACAGTGTACCTACTGAATGAGATCTGGACATCTGTTACAATCCTCTCTGGCCTTGGGAATTTTGTTGGTATGGATGCCAATTTGCTTATTGCCGCCATGATCTGATTCCAGAAGGTCAGCAGTGGCTCTGAGTTCTCCATGTGGTGGATGCTGTCAGATGGCACTGTCAGGATGAGATTGTCAACAGCAAGTTCTGCCCAGGGAGCAGAGTAGTGCCTGATACAGGTCTTCCACTGGCTTTCACAGGTCTCCCCTACATCAACAACATAGAAAATAAGTTAAACACAGGTCTGACTTTTAAGCATGCTCCTAGAGGTCAAGATGGAGAAATAGACCACAGTCAAGAAATTGTCTTGGAAAACAGTATGTGTTAGTTGTGAGACTAGGGGTGGTGGCTGTTAACTACTTAATCCCCATCCTGTGCTTGGGAAGTCTCCTCAGGCTCTTTAATGGATGGGAGACAGAAAGAGAGGACTGGCATATACCAGAGCAGTAACATAGCAAGAACAGATCCCTGTTTCCCATCCGAGAACAAGAAGCACCAGGTTTCTCCAGCGTCCCTTGATGATCTCATTTCTTCTTCTCCATCAGATATTTGCAATTTATATAACAACCCTGGTTTTGCTTAGTTTGACAGAAGAGCAAGAAGAAATTGTATACAGGAAGAGAAACTGATGGAAAACATGGGAAATTCAGCAGAGGGATTTACTGTAGGGACTGGAGATTCCCATACAGGGACACAGTAAAGCAGGCAGAGTGCAATGCAAGCTTTGTTGTGGCAGAGGTCAGCCAGTCTCCCTCCAACACAACAGTTTCCATCAGAAATGACAACTCCAACCTCAAGAAATGTCAGTTTGGACAAATTCTGCCTATTTTGTGACAGCTCCCTTATCTACCTCCTGCCATGTAGCAGGCACAAAGTGACTAAGTGACATACCCAGAATCCCAGAAGACAACAAAGCAGGGAAACTAAATCTGGGTATTCCTAAACCCAGGGATTTCTAAGACATTCCTTTCAGTCGCAGAGATAGCAGCACTAAGGAAAAAGGCACCAAGGTAAACAAACCTACCAAGCCTGAAGAAAGGAGCTCTGACTGCCCTTCTACTGTGATGGGCACTTTCCCCGGGATGCTCCTTGGTGGTACTATGATGTAAGTGAGGCCACCCCAGAGGCAGGAAATAGACTGTTTCTGGCAGGCAATATCACAGGTACGTATTACTACTGGGGCTCGCTTCAGCTCTCTGGTGTGAGAAAGGTCATCCATGTGACACCCAATCTGCACCTGGCAAACAGAAGGGTAGGAACAGCTGGTCAAAGGTCTCTGAGTGTGACCTGGAAGACCGACCTGGCAGACTGACCACAACACTCAGAGTCATCTGTTGCAGCACTGCCTTTCCAGGACATGCACACGGAATCACGGAATTGTCAGAGTTGGAAGGGACCTCTAGAGATCATTCAGTCCAACTCCCCTGCCAAAGCAGGATTGCCCAGAGCACATCACTCAGGACTGCATCCAGGCGGGTCTTGAAAATCTCCAGAGAAGGGGACTCCATGACCTTCCTGGGCAGCCTGTTCCAGGGCTCTGGCACCCAGCCTAGGCTTTCAGCCTGTAATGACCAGAAGCAGCAAATACAATGAAAAAAGCTGGTGAAGTTCAGTGCTATCCCCGTCTCAAGTAGTGTTACAGCAATACTCCCATTATTACTGGATCAACTACATCCTTCACCAGCAGTTCAAGGTACTGCAGGACTTCTTTCACTGCACTGTGCTTGCATTGATCATTCCTTCACCATTCACCAGCATCAGTCACATCCTGTGACATATGAGTAGGAGAGATGTGATTACTGCTGGCTTCTTTAACTGTGTCTCTTCCTTGGTCCTATTACCAGTAAAACAGACAGCATGTGGCTACAGGATCAGACAGAAACACCTGAGTTAACTTTGCATTTCAGCTGCAGGGAGCTCACTGCAAAAATATCCAAGCGGGTAAGCATTTATCTGCTTCATACTTTGCAGCGAACAAAATCCCAAGTAACTAGTTTATATCTGATCTGAATATATCTACATGAGCAATAGTGACAGCACTGTGAAAGTACCTTATGAGAGATCTAGAGAGACAGAACTAAGTTGGGTGCATAGAGGGGCTCAAGTACTTATTTTGGGCATGAAATTCACCTTGATCAGTTCTCTTTGCACGTTAACAAAACAAATACAGCTGCCTTCAGGCAGCAGTCATACTCAGTTATCTTCCCAGCACACAGAAATAAGAGGAATGCAACAGAAGAGTGTGGGAAACGTGAAAAATTATGACAATGCATTGAAAGTGCCACAGGGTGGCAGCAGTAAGAGAGGACTGAAAAGGCAGCAAAACCTTCTTGCAAGCTATTTTTGAGTGCTCACCTGACAAATACATCCGTGTAAGCAGAAGCCAAACTAGAGAGAGTTTACCTTCAGACCAGCACTGACCACCAGGCAAGGGAATGTTATAACTGCTGTGTGCCCTTCAGGGAGGTAGAGTCCCATACTCCTCCAGGCTGTCTTACCTAAAGGTGGGAGAACACAGTCCTCAACAGTCAGGCATTTCAGCCTGACTTTGTGGATTCTGGAGATTTTAAGCTGCAATAGAAGCATACTCCCATCTTTTTCTTTTTCGTTGCTCTACAGTCACAGAACTGTCTCAGGTTTTACCCAACTTGTCAGAAATACAGTTTTAAAGCAATAGGGTAGCAGCATGAAGAAGATCATCACGCCATTAGCAAGCAAGCCCATCCAAGTTTGAACTTCTGGAAATGCCAAGTTTAAATGTGTTTACTAGTATCTTTTAAAAATAAGAATAAGAAAAAAAAGAAACCAAAACCCCAACACCTCCCCCTCTCCCCTCTCCTCAGATCCTCTTACCCTAAAGGCCTCATAAGAGGTGCACACCGTGGTGGTATTAAACACTGTTGAAGCCATAATGGTCCTAAAACATTTCCTAAATAACTGACTGACAGTTACATCACATTTTTCCTTACTGACTGGCCCAGCACAAGCTGGGGCCTGCAGGAATTCTCATTTCTAGCTGACTGAAGTTATAAGAAAGCCTAAAAGGACTGTCCTATACTAGGTGTAACTGTAAGATGGGTACCCTACCATACCACTACAATTCAGCATGTTTCTAGACAGTCTTCCCATGGAAATGCAAGTCTCCTCTGCCTAGTACTCTGAGGTGACTCTGTTAGGTGGTTCTTCTCCCCCAAGTGCCTGTGCATGAACAGCAAGGAAGCAAGACTTTCACAGGGTGTTTCAGAGAACTGAAATCAGGGTTGACCACAAAAGGAGCCTGTCTGCCACTACCGAGGCCAGCCTCCTCACAAGCCCACAGTGAAATTGTACATCTGTCCTCATGTTCAGACATACCCAGACACGTGCACGCTGAGGATGGGTGCCCCATTGATCCCAGCAACAGGATGCCTCAAGAGGAAGGGACATATACTCACCTGGGTTTGTGCCATCAATTTCCACAGTGGTAGGGAGGGCACAGACCCCAGCAGCAGATTTCTGCACCAGGGCTGCACTGTCTGTCATGGTGAGGGACAGCTCGGTTGCCACGCAGAGAAGGACTGCCTCTTTGGTGTTGCTCTTGACAGGGCAGTGCCTGCTGCCGTGTGGGATCCCACTTCTCTGAAGTACTTTGGTCAGGATACAGTGGACCAAGGCATAAGCAGGGCAGTCATAGAATCATAGAATCATAGAATCATCCAGGTTGGAAGAGACCCTTGGGATCATCGAGTCCAACCATCTACCCTACACTACAAAGTTCTTCCCTATATCATATCCCCCAACACCACATCTAAACGTCTCTTAAACACATCCAGGGATGGTGACTCAACCACCTCCCTGGGCAGCCTGTTCCAATGCCCGACCACTCTTTCTGTGAAAAATTCTTTCCTAATGTTCAGTCTAAATCTACCCTGCTGGAGCTTGAAGCCATTCCCTCTTGTTCTGTCATTAATTACCTGTGTGAAGAGACCAGCACCAACCTCTCTACAGTGTCCTTTCAAGTAGTTGTAGAGAGTGATGAGGTCTCCCCTCAGCCTCCTCTTCCTCAAACTAAACAGTCCCAGCTCCTTCAACCGCTCTTCATATGATTTGTTTTCCAGGCCCTTCACCAGCTTCGTTGCCCTCCTCTGCACCCGCTCCAGCACCTCGATATCTCTCTTGGATTGAGGTGCCCAAAACTGGACACAATACTCCAGAGTGGCCTCACCGGTGCCGAGTACAGGGGCACAATCACCTCCCTACTCTGCTGGCCACGCTATTTCTAATACAAGCCAGGATGCCGTTGGCTTTCTTGGCCACCTGGGCACACTGCCGGCTCATATTCAGCCGCTTGTCAATTAGAACCCCCAGGTCTCTTTCTTCCAGGCAGCTTTCCGCCACTCTTCCCCAAGCCTGTAGCGCTGCTCGGGGTTGTTGTGGCCCAAGTGCAGAACCTGGCACTTGCCCTTGTTGAAACTCATGCCATTGATTTTGGCCCAATGATCCAATCTATCTAGGTCTCTCTGTAGAGATTCCCTATCCTCCTGGGAATCAACACTCCTGCTTAACTTGGTGTCATCTGCGAACTTGCTGATGATACACCCTATGTCCTTGTCCTTGTCATCCCAGTCGTAGGCTGGGATGTGCAGAAAGGCAGTGCAGTCTTGTGCTAGCCTTTGCAGCCAGTCCTTCGAGGCGGCCTGGAGCTCCTCATGCTTGTGTACATGCCTGTTGAAGAGAACGAGCGCCTTGTGGAAGTAGTAGTGCTCCCCAGGCCCCAGGGCTGGGTGTTTGGCTGCCCAGACGCTCTGCCCCAGGATGCTCAACCCAAAGCAGTTGAGGATTTTGTTGCCAGGATATTTTGCCACAGCAGCTTTGCTATGGTTCTGGGGAGCCCAGTACCAGGTCTGGCCTTCAACCTGTAGGCCACCTCCCTCTGCCATGAAGGTGTGAACCCTCTCCACCTCTCTGTTGCTGTAAGAAGAGCAGCAGTACAGGTTGATGTCAGCTGTGACACCTGTGACTTCACCTCTTCCTGAGAAAGGAGGCTATACAGTTTCTTCAGGCTGGCATCCACACCCACCAGCCCCTTTCTCCCAGCATCCAGCCAGCGGACAGCGTTGTGCATGAACCTGGCCGGCTTTGGAGAGAACAGCTGGCTCTCGTGGGTTGCCACCACAACATGGCCTCTGCCACAGCGTGCTGCAGCTAAGAGGCAGCGGTGTGAGCTGCCCAGGCAGAGCGGGAAGGAGCGTACAACATGCACCAGCAAGATGGAGGGTACTCCCCGTCACCACATCCAGCTGCGACACACCGCGCAGGAGACACCCAGTATCAAGGCCGAGGGGGGCCTGGTGCCTGCAAAACCAAAAGAGGTCCAAAGCTAGTCCTCATCCCAGAATCCTTTCCACAAAAGGCCACCTTGTCCATTACCTGCCTCTTCTTTCTCCTTCATCCTAGTAAATCATGTTGCCAGTTCTTCCAGTTAAAAAAAATAAATCCATCAATACCTATTTTTCCCCCTTTAAAGCCTCAGGTTTTGCAGCCAAGTAAATGTGTAAGAATCTCAGAACTCATTTTAAAAAAGGGAGAAGAAGAGGTCAAAAGAAAGTTTCTAGACCTCTGACTTTGAAGAGCAGCTGGAAAATCTAAATGCATTGCAGAAACTCAAGAATCATAAGACCTTTCATATTTTTTAAACTGCAGGTTTAAACTGCAAATTATATGGGAATTGGCACATCCCCTCTGACAGAAACTTTCTCCGTTTACCCCACCCTCGTCATTATCAACTAGGCAAGCCCAAAAGATTTCTCTGTGTCTTCTCCCAGCCTCTGCCACTGTTGAAGAAGAAAAGAACAGCTAGGCCAGATGGACAGGCAGACACACAGCTAGACAAATAATGAGTTCCTAGACGATGAATCAGGGCATTAACACATTACCAATTACAGAATCACAGAATAATATGGGTTTGGAAGGGACCTCTGGAGATCATCTAGTCCGATCCCCCTGCCAAAGCAGGTCCACCTGTGCCGCCATACAGTGAGAACTGGACAGGCTGGAGAGTTGGGCAGAGAGGAACCTGATGAAATTCAACAAGGGCAAATGTAGGGTGCTGCACCTGGGGAGGAACAACCAACCCCCTGCACCAGTACAGGTTGGGGGCTGACCTGCTGGAGAGCAGATCTGAGGAGAAAGACCTGGGAGTCCTGGTGGACAGTAGGATGATCATGAGCCAACAATGTGCCCTTGCGGCCAAGAAGGCCAATGGCATCCTGGGGTACATCAGGAAGAGTGTGACCAGCAGGTCGAGGGAGGTTATCCTCCCCCCTCTACTCTGCCCTGGTGAGTCCCCATCTGGAGTACTGTGTCCGGTTCTGGGCTCCCCAGTTCAAGAAGAACAGGCAACTGCTGGAGAGGGTACAGCAGAGGGCTACAAAGATGATGAGGGGCCTGGAGCCTCTCTCTTATGAGGAAAGGCTGAGAGATTTGAGTCTTTTTTAGACTGAGGAAGGATCTGATAAATACTTAAAGGGTGGGTGTCAAGAGGATGGCGCACAGGACCAGAGGAAATGGTCTTAAGTTGCAGCAGGGGAGGATTATATTAGATTAGGAAGAATTACTTTACTGAGAGAGTGGACAGGCACTGGAACAACCTGCCCAGGGAGGTGGTGGAGTCACCATCCCTGGAGGTATTTAAGAAACATGTAGACATGACACTTCAGGGCATGCTCTAGTCCCCGAGATTGTTGGTTTGTGTCTATTTGTTTGTATCTGTTTGGTTTGGGGTTTCTTTTTTTTGTGATTGGACTCAATGATCTCAAAGGTCCCTTCCAACCATGAAGATTCTGTGATTCTGTGATTTTTTCAGTGGTGCCCAGTGACAGGACAAGAGGAAATGGGCATAAACTTGAATATAAGAAGTTCCACCTAAACATGAGGAGGAACTTCTTTACTTTGAGGGTGGCAGAGCCCTGGAATAGGCTGCCCAGAGAGGTGGTGGAGTCTCCTTCTCTGGAGACATTCAAAACCCACCTGGACACGTTCCTGTGCAACCTGCTCTGGGTGGACCTGCTTTGGCAGGGGGGTTGGACTACATGATCTCCGGAGGTCCCTTCCAACCCCATGTGATTCTGTGATTCTGAATATCGACCAGCTCTCTTGAGCCCCCCTACCTTCCAGAGCCCTATCCCATGGGATTTCTCCAAGCAGTTTCTTGGAGAGGTCGAAGTTAGCCCTCCTGAAATCCAAGGTTTCAGTCCTACTTGTTGTTTTGCGCGTACTGCCCACGATCCTGAACTCTATCTTTTCATGGTCACTGCAACCAAGTTTGCCCCCAACGTTCATGTCCTCCACCAGTCCCTCTTTGTTTGTCAGCACTAGATCCAGTAGTGCTTCGCTCTTCGTTGGCTCCTCCACCAGCTGAGTTAAGAAGTTATCATCAACACACTGGAGGAACCTCCTGGAATGTAGACGCCTGGCAGTGTAGCATTCCCAGCAGATATCAGGGTGATTGAAGTCCCCCACGAGAACCAAGGCCTGCGATTGTGAGGCTACTTTAAGCTGACTGTAAAAGGCCTCATCAACTTCCCCATCCTGATCAGGTGGCCTGTAATAAACACCCACAACACTATCTCTCATATTGGCCTGCCCCTTAATCCTCACCCACAAGCTCTCAACTCTCTCTTATTCTGACCCCAAGGAGGGCTTTGGGGACATCTCCTCACACTCTATCCATTCCTTAACATAGAGAGCAACACCTCCACTCCTCCTTCCTCACCTGTCCCTTCTGAACAGCTTGTAGCCCTCAATAGCCATACTCCAGTTGTAGGATTCATCCCACCAGGTTTCAGTGATGGCCACTATATCATAGCTTTCCAGCAGCACGGTAGCTTCCAACTCCTCCTGTTTGTTGCCCATGCTGCGTGCATTCGTGTAGAGGCACTTCAGCTGGGCTGTCGGCTGTGCTGCCTTCTTAAGGGAACTGTTGGTCTCCACAATATAAAGAGATTATACTGTGCAAGGCCCTCTTATCTCTGCTATTTCCATATAACTCCTGTATGTCACTGTGGAGAAACACATGTTGAATTATTCTCATTTGCTTTGTTTACACTTTCTCCTAAGCAAAACACAGTTTTCTCCCAACACCTGGAAATAATCTGTTGTTACGTGGCCATTGCAGACAACTCAATAAGAGTAAATGATGCTGCCATTCTGCATGCCCATAGGACAGGAATTAAATCTGCAGCTCTCCTTTGGTTATGACTTTACTGAGACCCTTTATCACACAGAGTATATGCCCATGCATATAGCACAGCACCTGCCTTAAAGCGCAGTCTGATCCTCTGTGGGTTAAGCAAAGACCAGCGGGAAGGCCCAGATGCACAAAGCTGTTGTGTTGTATGGAAATTAGGTATCCACATTTCTCTGGGGCTCTGGATCCAAAGAAGACCACCACAAAAGCACCCTAAACAAGGTGTAATTCACAAAGTTACCATTTAAAGTCTTGTTAATTTCTATGTAAAGTCTCTCTGCTGGGTTCTCCACCACTCTCTCTCTTCCATGCACTGCACATGAGGCAGTGGGAACATGCCCGTGCACTGCAGGTGGGAACAAGAATCAATCAGCAAATTTTAATTTAGTAACTTAATTTGTTAGCTGTGTCCAAGCACTTCGCTGAATTCAACAGCTTTCTACTACCTTTTTTGGGAAACAAATTTGGCATCCAGAGACTATCAAATCCAATTATTTTGTCTGAAAATAACAGAAATGTAGTATTACATATGCACAAGGAAAAGGCTACTAAGGAAAGACTTGCAGGGAATTTTATTGTAATTGTTGCAGCTTGCACTGCAGTGAAATGAAGCTGCCACACAGAGGAAGCACAGCAGCACTCGTGTTCCTTGGAGAACCTGCTCTGCCTTGTGTAACTCAGCAGAAAGTGGGGTGAGGTATGCCTGGCACACCTGCTGGCAAGGGGAGGTGGAGGAAGACAGCAGAGCAATGCCCAGGACACTGCTGCCTGCCTGGTCTGCTGTGCAATACGAGTCATAGCAGCCCTGAGCTTTACATCTGCGGCTCCAGTACCCAAGGGACCAGGCTGGAATCCCAAATGAACTGGGAGCACCAAGATTTCCTGTCCACAGCCCATGTCAGAAGCTGAGAAGGGAGGTGGCACACCAGCACCAGCCCCTGGGTTTCACCTGAAGGTGAATTTCTGCAAGTAACAGGTTAAACAGGTTTAGCAGCTGCCAGCCAGAGCCTGGCCCAGAGGGCTGACCTGGTGCTCCATCTCCAACCTAGTTTTGAACTGTAGGAAAGTTGCCCTGATCATACACATCTGGGGAGAAGGAAAGGAATTACTCCTGTTGCCTCTGTGTTGCTGTGTCTGCACACTCGATCAGACAGACTGCTCTAAAAGATGGCTCCCCTTGTTTCCTTCCCCTTGAATGAATTCCCCGGGCATGGTCCAACTTCCCTGGAAGCAGTCAAAGACACCATTCTTTCCAGCTGCAAACAGCAGGAAGGTCCCCCTTAAATTAGAAGACAACAGTTGCATCCCATCCTGGCTATTAAAGAACCAGCATTCGGCATCACCCTCATCTCTCACCTCAAGAATCTTCTATAAACACCTCACCTGCATAACCTGATCAGTTGTTTAAACAGAGAGCAGTTCAGATACTCACGGGACAATTAAGGGAATCTTGGAAATATTCTTGGCAACTTTGAAGATGTCTTTCTCTACCGCATTTCCTGTGACGTACACGCCAGCCACGCTCGTTACCTGGTTGCCAGGAAATTCAAACAGAACCTTCTCCTTGCCATGTTGATTAGCCCAGTGCCAGGCCTGGCCACCAATGAGCAGCCTTCCACCCCCCTTTACAAAGCCAACCAAGTCTTTTGCCTGCGTGCTGTCATAGGCATCCATCAGTACACGCCCAGGGAGGGACTGAGCTCTGCCCCAGCCTGTACTTTGGTGCCAGCCCTGATCAGCAGCTGGGAGAGGGAATCCAAATGAGGATGGACCCCAACCAGGGCCTCAGGGGAAGGCCTGAGCCACTCCACAGCATTTCTGAGGAAATGGGAAAACTTGGGAGTCCTTCAAGATTCCCTCATGGGAAACAGCCACCATCTGGCCCTTCCCATACTGTGAAACAGCAATCAGAACCTGCTTCTTAGAGCTCACAAGCATGGGGTAGGCATCCTCTCCAACAAGTAGCAGCTCACAAGGAAAAAAATTGCCAGTGAAGTCCCATGGCCCAACACCATCCACTAACAGGTCATAGGTGGCAGAGGGTTTCATCTTCAGGTCACTTACTTGGTGGAGAGAAGACCAACATTCATTACATTGGTTCAGCAATAAAGCTGTAACAATTCTGCAGGGTCACTTCTGGGTTGTCTAGTAGGAACTCCAAGCAAATGGGAAACTCACTGGAAGCAGCTCTGTGGACACAACTTTTTCAGTCATTTGGGATTATGTTTTTTTTTTGCTTGCTTGGCTTTCTTATCACGCCATTTACCATTTAAACAGATGTGACAAATATATGATGATGATGGAGAAAAAGAAAGTGACTGTTCCAACAAATTCTGCTATGCCTTATGGAAGAGGACAGGGAAATAAAGGTGCTCACTTTCCCATTAATAGTTTATTTGGAGAGGGAGAGTGACAGAGGCTCCAGGAAGCCTACTAGGAACTTGCCTGGTAGAGGTGGTTTACACGGAAATAGCCAGAAAATGAAAAGACCTTATCAACACAACACATGGCATAATTCAAACATGCATATTTTTCTTCCTAAAAGATACATACAGAACTACACAACAGTTGCTGCAAGATGATATTTCAAAGCTGTACTTTTCTACCTCCATTTAGGCACTATAAGCCCTTGCTTACTACTAAGAGGTGCTGTGAGTAGGAGGAGAGTCAGCATAAATGATGAGGACAACCATCTCCCCTGAAATAACTGTCATTTTAAGTCACATACTACCTAGGAGAGCAGGTCTGGGCGCAGGAGATCCATGCCCTAGTTCCCCAGTCCAAACTGCCGTGTGAACTCAAGGAAACAATTTCCCTTTTCTGTAGCTTTGTTTCACCAGTTTTCCCATCTATGAAGTAAGGAAAGTGGTACTGACCTCAATTGCCAAGCCATTTGAGGTCTATGGGTGACATGTGCTCTATTTAGGCTCCCCCAGCTTGAAAGTTTGGCAAAATTATCTTCTGCTGAGCTGGGGCTACTGTGACTGGGCAAACAGGAAGGCTTTGAGGTAGAGAGTATGACCCAGTCCCACCCAGTTCCTGTCATTCAGGATTCACGAGGCTGACTTGGAGAACGCCTACGTCAAGGGAAGGAGCTGCTCTGGGGCGGGCCTGGCCCTTTCCCTGGCAGCATCCCATGCCAACACTGGAGCAGCTTTCTCTGGTCTTCACATGCATTTCATATTTGTCTACCCTGAGAGCAAATCCTTGGCATGCAAACACAGGAAAACTGAGAAATCCTGGAGAAGCAGCATTCTTGATTTGTATTTATTTGTCACAAGCCACAGCGTGCTCAGAAACTGCAACAGGATCAAGAATGACAGTATCGTTCTCATTGCTTATCCTCTGGACATGCCTGGAAGCTCCTATTTTTGACCTGAACTCTTGTGAGACTCCACTGTTTTTACATATGACTTCTGAGTTGAAGTTGCTGATTAACGTAGGATAAAAACTACATTGCCCAGTAATTTAGCGCTTGTTTGCTGACTTAGTCTGAATCCCAGCTTTGTTCCTCTGCGTTTGAATAAGCCCTACATTTAAAGGCAAATACGAGACCTAAGCGGTTTGCCAGGAATCATGCAACAAAGTAGTAACATGGCTTGGGAAAATGCTGAATTTTTTTTCTGGTGGCTTCTGTGGATTTGATACTAACGTACCTATGTACATACCTATGTACTGATACACTGACCATGGTGTAGGGGAGAAGAAAATCAGGTGGATAGTTTCAGCAACTTGTATTCTACCTGAGGCCTACCCTACAGGACTAGGTTTGAAGCAAATTCAGTAAAAAAACCACCCTTGCTTCTTTCCCCCACCCTTCTTATCATAGGATTTGGAAGCAAACATCCTAGACTCTGGTTCCATAAAAACATGGGTGCTTCCTGGCACTTATCCAGAAAAAGGAGTGGCTGTCTCAGAAAGGATTTTAACTCTCTTAACTGAATGGAGTCCTTAGAGGTCCCTGTAAAGCCTCTGAGGATCTCCATGAGTAAAAAGTATGGGATTGTGCAATATCTGAGACAGGACAAAAGTGGATCACCTGTTAAGAACACAGGCAGCTTAAGTGAGTGACTGAGACACAATTCCTAGGGATTTGGCTGCTCTTCCTAAATAGGGAGGACCCTTAGGGTTCCCACTCTTTCCTCTTTTTCAGATTTACAGTCTAGATGTCTGCACAGTAACCAAGGACCAAGTATGCTGCAAAGTCTGTAGGCAGTAAAGAGTCACTAGGCTCCTGCTTCTTAACATGTTTAACAACAAATTGGCAAGGAGGGGAATGCTGACGTTTGGCATTTCCTAAAGAGACAAAAGTACTTACATTCATTCTGTCTGTTCAGTGTCAACAAGGTTTTAAAGTGAAAGAGGGTAGATTAGATCAGATATAAGGAATGAATTTTTTTTATTATGAGGGTAGTAAGACACTGGAAGGGATTAGCCAGAGAAGCTGTGGATGCCCCATCAGAGGAAGTGTTCAAAGTCAGGCTGGACAGGGCTTTGAGTAACCTGACCTAAAGATGTCCCAGCAGGGCAGGAGGGTTGGACTACGTCCCTTCCAACCCAAACCATTCTGATTCCATGATTCTGATTCAGGTGCTGTGTAGCACAAATGCAAATTTAACATATATAAAAACTGCAAGTGTATTTCAAAGTGTACTATGGCATATTCTTACAAAGAAAGCCAGTGTCTACACTGCAAGAACAAGTGGGTTCTAAAGCTGTCTTAAGCATACAAGTGAGAGCCTGGTCTGATGTTAGGGCAGTAATGTGCTCAGGCTCTGCCCTGTTGGAGGATCAGGAGCTCAGTGTGTGCTCACATATGAACAGCATCCAGGGTAACTGTGAGGCTGGACCGCTTGAGAATGGGCTCAAATTTGTGTTAACCTGAAGATGGAGACAATGACTCACTCTCAGAACTGAGTACCTCAGGTGTGTTCTGCATGCTTCTCCACCCTTCTCAACACCTGTGAAAGCATAAGCACCATGAAGCCACCAGTGGGGCAGGCTAAAGCAGAAACTCATGAAATTTAAAGATCAAGCAATGTGCAAGAAGGGTGGTGAGATGCAGCAATAAATTCAGGTGCAATGGATTGCACACAAAAAGAATACAACACTTAAACTTGGACAACAACATTTCTTAAAGAAATGCTCAGAACTATGGTAAAAGAAGGCACCTAGTGGAGATCATAGGGTCATAGAATATTTAGAGTTGGAAGGGACCCACTTCACTGAGTCCAACGCCCTGCTCCTTGCAGAACTACCTAAAACTAAATCATATGACTAAGAGCGTTGTCCAGACGCTCCTTGCACTGCTGCCAGGACCACTTCCCTGGGGAGCCTGTCACAGCCACCGATCACCCTCTCAATGAAGAACCTTTTCCTAATGTCCAAGGTGAGCTTCCTGTGATACAGCTGGAGAAGAGGGATGGAGAAGTGGGAGGCAGGCAAGCAGGAAAGCTTACATGGGAAAGACAAAGTTGGAAAAAAATACATCATAAAAAACCTTTCTAATGTTACATAATGGAAGTCAAAGAAACAAAGCTAAATACATCAAAGGGAAACAGAGCCAGAAAAGAAGACTATGTTGTAAAATTAATGGCAACACTAAAATAAAAGCAAGATCCACCAAGAGCAACATCACAAAAAGCACCAATAGTGCATACCTTCCAAAGGTGCCTGTTGATGAAAACCAGAATGGGGAAAAGATGTAATCCATATACAGAATTAGATTATCAAAGCCACCTTAGGTCAAAAAGCAATTACCAAAAAGAAGTTACTGTATTCAAATATATTATTTTTTTTACAATTGCAGTGTTAAGAGTTATTAGAAAACAGGGTGAAAACCGATAAAAACTAAAAAAACAAAACATTTTTAGTAAAAGTGCAGCGGAATCAATCAGGCAATTACCATCTGTAATTACTGTTATTGGCATTATTATCATACAGCGCTTCATAGCAGTAGATTACAAAACAATATAATTTCCTAGCCTAGTAAAATCCTGCTGTGTTTTAAGGAAAAAAAAAAACAGGAATTGCCCATCCTTTCTGGTAGTGTTAACATGCACACATTATGGTATACTCACTGGCTAGCGGGATGCAAAGAGATAGAAAACCTTAATATCCGTTCAGCAATCTTAATTGCTTTTAAAGGTAAGGCAAGGAAAGAAAAAAATGAAAGCAGCTCATTTAAAAGCAGTTTAAAATAATTTTGCATTTGGAAAGGTAATTAACATCTTAATTAAAATGAATTTTACTAACTTATGAACTGAAAGCAGGCTGATGGCCTATGGTCAGTATAGGGATACACTGAATCAGAAGAGATGTCTACAAAAAAGTGTTGTTCAGTCTTTTTAAAAATCTCTATCTGTGATCTAAAAAGAACAGCACGTATCACATAAATGAAATTACTAAATAATAGAAAGTAATGTGCAGAAGACAGGAGACGAAATCATAACCTTACTAGAAAATAATTTTTAGAAAACAAAAACTTGCCTAAATGGAAGTCCTAGGGCCTGTAGTTTTAGAGAAGTGTTGACATCTGTTGGTGAACAAGGAGAAGAGCAGCTCAGAAATGTCCAAGAACTGCAGATACAAGCCCGTCTCCAATCCTGAGCTGGAGGGGTTGAGTCTCATTCGCATGCCTGCTATATAACAGCTCTGATAATTTCCCTTTAAATGTTGCTAGGTTTTAAAGTCGGGGATGAGTGTAACACCAGTGTTCTAATTTGAAAAGGAACAGAGAAGAGGTCTAATGCTCTTTGCACGTGGGCCATGCCAATCTACTATAGTATGCAGTAATGTGGTAAAGGACAAGGAAAAACAACTTTATCTCTTTCTAAAGAAAGAGATCTCTATTTCTCCTCTATCTAAAAGGACAGCACAGGACTTCTTTTGCTATATGCTGCTGGGGAGCAGGGGAAAGCAGAGATACTGGGACAGATCAGTGAAGCTGAGAACGAACAGGCAGGGTGTAACTCAGGTGGGCAGGCAGCAGCTGACATCCTTAGTGGCCTATCACAGGAGTGTCACACAAACTGTTTCTTAGACTGATGAAGGTTTGTGCCCTGCTGTGGACTTCAAGGGTAGCACTACTTATTGCAACAAAACAAAAATGTGCAATTCACATAAACTGAACATTATTTCGTCCCTACCACGCACCATTATGTTTTATAAAGCAACAAGCATTACAAGCTATCCCTGATCTCTTGTATCATATTCTTTTCCAACTCAGTGTGTGACACACCAACAGAGGAGCATCCGGGGTTTCTTCCAGATTCTGAGACTAACCAAGCAATCACTCAGGAGAAATGTATGCCAAGTAAAAAAAAGTAACAAGTTTACTTAGTTCTTCGTTACCGTAGACAGATAGATATTTACAATTGATCAATGTCGTAGGGCCTTATTTCAAATAACGTGGCTGCACAAAATATTGCTCTCACCCATGTCCTATGAGCTATCCCCCCGGTATTAGTTTCCCTAGGAATGCCCTCACCACACTGGAGCCGTGCTGGGTCAAATCATGCCTTCCCTGGCAGTTGGCACTGGGGGCCTCCCTGCCAATGGCTGGGCTGTCAGTCCACCTGCCAGCTGGCAGCGAGTCCGAGTCAACACGGAGTGTGTGGCTTCTGGCTTTATTCCTTTCTTATGCCCTGTGCTCAGTGCTTTCAAGCCAATTAAGTGTGCACCCAGTGCTTGTGATAAGCTTGGATTCAGTTCCATGTTCCAATCACAAATGAATATTCAGGGTTGTTCCCTTTTTGGTTCTTCTGTTTGCTGTTATCTTGTATTGTCATCTTTGAGCTTGTACAGACCTGCATTCCTCACTTCTTACCCCCATTCGTGTGAGTCTGTGGTGCCTGGTTGATCCACAAAACTGGGGAAGGGAACCTCCAGGCCACAGCTTGTCACAGCAGGGCTTTGGTCAACCTACACACTGCAGTGATTTGAGCTATGACATATCCATGAAGTCGACCCTTTGATAGCACCCCAAAGCTCCTTCCTTCCTGATGGGCTAGGCCACCCCGAGTCCTGCCCCTGCCTGTCCAGCACCTGTCAATAAAGCTACAGCTGAGCTGTGATGCCTACACCGTCTTTTATGTCCGAACCTTGTTATCTCTAGCAAGTCTTTACATCAACCTATCCATAAATCTAGCATGTTGCAGACTTTAGACAGGCTTCATGTCCTGGGAGGCTGTTTCAGACTCCTGCTGCAATTAGTTGCTTTTCAGGACATCTTACCACCCAGGTTATTCTCTGTTATTTTAGGCAATCATCTCACTTGTCTTTTGCGCTGCCTGAAAGCTATTGCCAAAATTTTCATTTTCACCTCTCCTAAGTGTACCCATCAAGTTCTCAAATCTTTCCTTTGTATCCTCCCCACCTTGCTTAATTACTGTCTCCAGTTTCAAAATTGCCTACACCGTATATCTTCAGAAAACAGGCCTGACATGACATTAAGGCTGCTTTCCAATGCATAAGTCATAAACATGACTTAAAAGAGGCTTAAAATGAGGCTTAAGAGAGACTCTTCTGACCTGCCTTCCACCCATACATACCCTAGAGAAAGCATTACGGCATTGACATCACCTAAAACGCTCACTGCCTTTTTTCTACTGTCTCTGCCCCCTCTTCCATAAAGCGCTCCACATACAGTCCCCTTTCAACTGTTGTCTGTTGCACCCTAAAGAAGGCCCTTAAACAATACCTAAGCAGTCTTTCAAAAGTTACTAAAGGGCATAGCCTGCAGTCCTGGGTTTAAATTACATATGACTTTGCACTGCTATGCTGAAAACAGAGGAAGGGCTGAAAATATATGAGATCTGTAACACCAGTAAGAGATCTCCACTAAAGATCTCCTTTCCTTTTTACTATTTATCACTTTCCTCAACTTGGTTCTAGCATGTTTGGCAGTTGTAGCTAATTTGGCACCATTTCTACATACTGCAACTTTTAAATGCTGGATTTTGAAGTATACAACATACAGCTGAAAAAGTACTGGTCCTAAACAGAAGGTTCATTGCCAAACATAAGGCAGATGACTAGCAAAAACTCATTTTAAACCAACATATGGTTGGCTTATTATTAGAAAACCTAGGTGAAAAGAGAGGTCAAACCTGATGAACCGGGAGTACAGAAAACTTGTGGAGAATGTGACTGACTGGAGAATGTAAATTCAGTACCATATAGACTCCTTGCTTGGGGCAGGTGAAGATGTATCTCATATGTTTTTGCTGTGCCTCCCCCAACAAGACCTGCTGGGCCGGAGCCAGGTTAGATGCTTCTCACTGTGTTCCTCAGTGCCAGTGTATCAGGGTCTATGCACAGAACCAGTTTTGAACCTCTTACAGATTTAATCCGCAACCAAGTAACTCATCCATGTTAAATTGCAAACTGACAGCAGCTACAAGCTTCCCGACCAAATGCACCCAGAAACCACAATTGTTTCTTTCCACCTTTCCCCTACTTAGTCAGTTTGGAAGTGCACTACAGTTTATGTCTGCTAGGGGCTGAAAAGCTTGCTCTTTTTCAGGGGAAACCTGTAGATTTTGCAGTTTACTCCCACCTGCTTAATTAACTACAGGATCTTTATTTAGGCTCTTCTGCTGCTTGCTACTCCTTTCCTTTGGCATTGGCAGAGCCATTCTAAGGCTGCTGGAGTCGTGCACCGTTCACAGGCGCATCTTTACACCGGCACAGAACAACTCCAGGCTGCATTGCCAAGTCAGGACAGATGCAACACGCGTACTCGCAGAGCAACCTCACACGCTGCTGCCAAACCTTTTGTAGCCTTTCCAGGGATCCTTTCTGAACATAGAGGTCTGCATTGCGCAGGCCCCCGCCCTGCGATGGCCATGTGGCTTGGAAAAACAACTCCGGAAGCACTGAACACCAGCCCGTGCGCCTCTTTTACCTTCAGTGACCGGTCTCGTTACCGAAGGCTCAAACGCCAGGCGGAAGATGCAAAGCAGGAGGCGCACAAGCAGCAGGCGTGCCCCCTCCCCCGCCGCCGCTTGGCGGAGTATGCGCGATCCGGCGGTAGCTGCGCAGCCCGGGCTCCCTTTTGGAGCCGCGGGCGCGGAAGAGTGCCTGCCCCGGGCGGGCGGGAGCGGCGGCGCGGCAACAGCTCGCCCACCCGGGGCCCGTCGGAAGAGCGGGAGGAGGGAGAGGAAAGGGAAGTTCGGGAAGGGCCGGGGGGGCGCTGCCCGAGGTGGGGGAGCGGGTCCCCCGCTGGTCGGGGCGGGGAGGCAGCGTTAACGGCTTGCGGCGGAAGGTTGAACGCTTTTAACGCTTTTGCTGTAGTGATTTATGCCCGAAATGACTGACAAGGTCCTGGTCTGATTTTACATCCTTGGCAGTTGAAAATGATTTTGCCAAAAGTAGCGTGCAGCCCATGAGGTTTGTACGGGTGCCAAATAAACCCAGAACCTGGTGTGCAAAAAATCCCGTAGCCAGAGGTCGATGTTCACAAAGGAGACAGAGGAGACCTGCAAAGACTTTGCTGGAATAAAGGGGGAGGCCACTGGGGCATTCCCCTGTGGGGTCTCTCGATTTTCCAGAGGATGCAGCCTCCATTTTACCCTAGTTCCCCGGCCGCATGTAACCCTCTTCCTTTCCCCACTGGCTGAGGTACTTGGAAGGAACAGACTTCTCGATCTGTCTAACTTGCATTTTCAGTTACCTCCTGCAGTTTCAATTATCTCTATTTCCTTCATTTATCTTACTCTTGCAATTTAAATTAACTTCCCTGTTTGTGGAGACACTCGTATCCCTACTTTATCACCTCTTTGTGGAGACACTCTTATCCGTATTTTATCACCTGTTTGTGAAGACACCCCTATCTTACCACTGGTCTGCTAATTCCTCTATGCTTGCACAAATGCTCTTCATGTTCAGAGGGGGGCATCTCTTTCTGTTGATGCATCCCCAAATATTCCAGCAGCAGCTGGAGGCGCAAAGCAGTGATGCTCACCCTAATGGATTCTGATGCTGAAGCCACGGAATTTACATTCTATGCCCTACGCTGTCTCCACCTGTCCTGGGCCGGGGTAACAAGGCATTTACAGGAACGTGGTTTCTCAGGGGATCCCTAGCCCAGCGAGACAAGGGATGCCCCAGCTCCCCGGGCTTGCTGCTGGGCTTGTTTCTACCACCTTCCCTGTAATCGGCCGCAAGCGCGTGGTGGCAGAGAAGCAAACCAGCCCAAGCGCCTGCAAAGGCCCGCTGGCACCGAGCGGGCAGGGGCTGTTTGAGGGGCCGGGCCGGGACCCCCGCTGCACCCCCTGCGAGAGAGGGGCACACTTTCCCCCTCCGCCCAGTGCTGTGAAAGCGCAACCCTCCTTCTTGTGGTGAATAAACTCCTCTTCCTCTTGACACACGGAAACAAACCTTACAACTCGCAGAGAGTTATAAAGCAGGTATGTTTATTGCAGCGCTGGGTGCAAGGGGGATTTCTCCACCAAACTTGCACACCGGTTTGTGAAGCAAGCATCCATTTATGGTGAAAAGCATACATATTCATTAAGGTGGGCAGGTTATTATAATTAAAGGCGTTACTATTCTAATTATTTCCAAGAACTCATTATCAAAAATCTCCTCCCCTGTCCTGACCAGATGGACACCTTTCCCAGACAGTTAGGTTCCTCCTCAGCACCTCCTTAGCATGCAGCTGCTCCCGCTATCTTATACACAAGGCCATTTCTTTATCTTGGAATGCTGGGGCCCCGAGTTTTTGTTCTTTCCCAGACTGTAATACATCCGCACTAACAACCTGTAACCGTTCGTTTTCTGAATCAAGTCCCCCCTTTTCTTTCAACTTTGTAAATTCTTTTACAATCACCTATAACACATTCCCCCTCTCCATCTGATTTCTAAAATCCTTACCAGATTCCACTCGTTCACGGAGATGATGCTTCTTCCATTGAATGTATTCGTCTTTGGTCCCCCTGGTACAACACATAAGACATCTAGTTAATGCACACACTAAAGTTCCTAACATAAGTATTGCTACTAGAAGGATAAACAGTCGCTTAAGCCAAGCAAAGTTAGGTAACCACGAGGTTAACTTTTCCCAAAGATCAGAAAACCCGAATGTGGTGTCATCTTGCGCAGTCAAATGCAAAATCTGAGTTTTAGCTATGAGATTTTGTAAGTCTTTCTCTACTCTCCCATTCTGGTTTACATATGAACAACAGCTTTGATTAATCACTGCACATAAGCCTCCTTCTTTCCAGGTTAATAAGTCTAATGCCATTCTGTTTTGTCCCACCACATTTGCTAATGACTGGACTTCTTGTTGAAGTGCTTGTATAGCATCGATTGTAGATTTCTCGAGCACTTCTATAGTGGCTGATATGTTCACAATTGCCTTTTCCAATTCACTGACGCCCAGGAACGGTATAAACCATCTTACAAAGCTGTGGAACTTTGTTCCCCTCGTCACTAGAGGGTTTTCCACTCCCCGAATTCTTCTCCAAGGTGTTCTCAACATTCCTGAGGGGATTTCAGACTGATTAAACACCGTATCCTGGCTAGTTAGATAGCCTATCGTGCAAGTTCCCTTCCATCCTCCGGGCAGCTGTTTTCTACTATATCCATCTCCACACAACCACCAATACCCTTTAGGTAACTTACAGGGTCCAGTAGTTGCCGTCAAATTCGCACCTAAAAATTTCCCCGCCTGGTACCATCTATACTCCCAGGAATATCCTTCTCCTTCGGAAATACCACTACTTTTATATGCAACTAGTTGTGTTTTGTCGCAAAAGTCAATATACGTTACCCTTATCCCTGTTAGATCCCAACTTCCCACATCAACAGTTGTCTTATTATATCCAGTACTTGCTCCATCCCCAAGTTGTTGTCTTATTCACCGGCCCCCTGTGTCTATGTTCCCCGTGTTCCCATGCACAATTGTTATTGCTAATTAATACCACAACTTCTTCTTTCAACAGTTGTAAATCAAATCTGGGTCCTAAGGGGTAGATATTATCATCGTACTCACAATACCCATTCGACTCATCCCCCCCTTTTGCCCAAAATTTAGGCCAGGTTCCATTGGCATTGTTCCAATTGCTTGCTGCCACCCCATATAGAGGTAATTTCATTTCCCCTTTAGGTAGGGTAGTACATACCCAACAATCTGACAGATTAGTAGCATTTACCAATGTTTCCAGACTTCGTATATACGTATTCACATCCCATGTCTCTCCCCCCGAAATACAAAGTCCCGGCATGTTGACGATTATCAGTGTCACTAATGTCCATCTTTTCGTTGGAGGCGAAGCTTCAAGGGTTCGGTCTGTGTTGATGTCCATTGGGGTTCTGGAGCCCTCTTGACGCGAGTCCAATGGATCCAAGCGGCTTGTTCCTTGATCTTTATGGCTGTGTGAGTGGTCAGCAGTACCTGGAAGGGACCTTCCCACTTTGGTTTCAGTGGTGAATCTGTAAAAGACTTAACATATACATAGTCCCCAGGTTCGATCTCGTGTACTGGTCCATCCAGTCCACGAGCTCTTGTTCCCAGAACCAGTTTTTCTACCTCTCGGAGCTGTTTTTGTAAATTTATCAGGTAATCTATTAGTATTTCATTCCCCAGCTCTGTGGATATTCCGTCTTGTACACTATATGGTCTCCCATACAGTATTTCAAAGGGGCTCAAACCTTCTTTGGTTCTGGGTTTTGTTCTTATCCTGAGAAGGGCTAAGGGTAGTGATTGAGGCCAGGCCAAGTTAGCTTCCTGGCCTAGTTTTACAATTTGCGTTTTGATCAAGTGATTCATCTTTTCTACTTGACCACTCGATCGTGGGTTGTATGGGGTGTGAAGTTGCCAGTCTATACCTAATAATCTGCTTACTTTCGAAACAACCCTTGCAGTGAAATGAGATCCTCGGTCCGAGGAAATTACTGCGGGAACCCCGAACCTTGGTATAATTTCATGCAATAATGCTTTGACCACTTCTCTTGTTTTGTTGGTTCGACAGGGAAATGCCTCTGGCCATCCTGAAAAGGTATCAGTTAACACCAATAGGTATCGAAACCCCCCTTTTCTTGGAAGTTCTGAAAAATCAATTTGCCATTGTTGTCCCGGATAGTTTCCCTTCCCTATCTGGCCAAATTGGACTCTGGAGCCTGTCTTAGGGTTGTTCTGTAAACATACCTCACACTGCTGAGTGACTTGTTTGACAGTGGCATATAGATTTCGAGCACATATTAGCCTATTCAAGTATCTGTAAAGTGCCTCTGTTCCCCAATGGGATTTTCTATGTTCTGCCATGACCACTGCCCATAATAACGAAAAAGGCACTATTATTTTTCCCTGTGGGGTTTTGGCCCATTTCCCTTCAATTTTCCCATTTAAGTCTTTGATCAATTTGTGATCATCCCTAGAATATTTAGGTTCGTCGTCAATTTGTATCTTACCATCTGGGACCAAGGATTGTATTTCTGCATTACCCATTTCCACTGCCCTTTTGGCTTCTCGGTCCGCCAGTGTGTTACCCAGTTCCACAGCGGTGTTCCCTTTTTGGTGGGCTTTGCAGTGCATGATAGCCACTTTGGCAGGCAGTAATACTGCATCTAAGAGTTTGAGAATTTCTTCAGCATGTTTGATGTGCTTCCCTTGTGTAGATAAGAGTCCTCTTTCTCTCCAGACTGCCCCGTGAGCATGCACTACCCCAAAAGCATATTTAGAGTCTGTCCAGATATTTATCCATTTTCCTTTGGCCAATTCCAGGGCTCGGGTTAGTGCTATAATCTCAGCCTTTTGGGCTGATGTATTTGGGGCCAGGGCCTTGGATTCTATTACCTTCTCTGTGGTGGTTACCACATAGCCAGCTTTGCGTATCCCCTGTTGAATGAAGCTGCTCCCGTCGGTGAACCAGGAATCCTCTGCATCCTCTAATGGTTCTTCTTTCAGGTCTGGTCGGCTGGAATACACCGCCTCGATTGTTTCCAAGCAGTCGTGGGTCACTGATTCTCCTTCGGTTCCGCTGAGGAAAGAGGCTGGGTTGACAATATTAGTTACTGTTATTTCTACATCATCTTGCTCTATCAGGATAGCCTGGTACTTAAGAAACCTCTGAGGTGAAAGCCAATGCCCCCCTTTTACTTCCAGTACTGCTGAGACGGTATGTGATACCGTAACTGTGATTTTCTGGCCTAGGGTGAACTTACGGGCCTCTTGGATGTTTATTACCACTGCTGCCACCGCTCAGAGACAGCTAGGCCACCCTTTACTTACTTCATCAAGCTGTTTGGAGAAGTATGCCACCGCCCTTCGATAGGGTCCCAAATTCTGGGCTAGGACTCCTAAGGCCATTCCTTGCTTTTCATAGGAAAACAACCAGAAAGGTTTAGTAGTGTCAGGTAATCCCAGGGCAGGTGCTTCCATTAACCTCTTTTTTAATTGATGGAAGGCTTTGTCTGCCTCCCTATTCCATATAATATTCTTTGAGTCAGATTTTAATAATTCGTATAAAGGCTTTACCAAAAGTCCGTAGTTATATATCCAGAGACGACACCATCCTGTCATGCCTAGGAAGGTTCGAAGTTCCTTAGGCGTCTGTGGTCGAGGTGTCTGGCAGATGGCCTCTTTCCTCTCCTTCCCCAGTGTCCATTGGCCTGTGGTTATTTCATATCCCAGATAGGTCACTTGCTGCTGGGCTATCTGTGCTTTCTGTGAAGAAACTTTATAGCCATTAAGTCCAAGAAAATTTAACAGGCTCACAGTCCATTTTATGCATGTTTCTCTGGTGTCAGTGGCGAGTAATATATCGTCCACATACTGCAAAACCACTCCTGACCCAAGCGGGCGTTTCCACTGTTCCAAGTCTTTAGCTAGCTGATTTCCAAAAAGTGTCGGGCTATTTTTGAAGCCCTGTGGCAGCACAGTCCATGTAAGCTGTGTTTTCCTCCCAGATTCTGGGTTTTCCCATTCGAATGCAAATAAAAGCTGGCTCTCTGGGCTCAAAGGCACACAGAAAAAGGCATCCTTTAGGTCCAAAACGGTAAACCATGCCAATTCAGGTACCAGTTTAGTTAGAAGAGTGTATGGATTTGCCACTACCGGATGTAAATCCTCAACAATTCTGTTGATAGCTCTGAGGTCCTGCATTATGCGATAGCTACCATCCGGCTTCTTAACAGGTAATATTGGAGTGTTATACTCTGATTCACATTCTTTCAGCAGCCCATACTCAATAAACCGATCTATAGTTGGTCGGATCCCCTCCCTGTCCTCTATTCTAAGGGGATACTGTTTAACTCTCACCGGTCGTGCTCCTTGTTGAGGCTTTATCACTATTGGGGAAGCATTTTTTGCTCTCCCCGGCACTCCCGAGGCCCATACCCCCGGATAAATTTGGGCTTTAATCTCCTCAGGCACTCCTGTAGAAATGGGAGTTCCTATTAGGGCCAAACTTAGTATTTCAATTAGTTGATCTTCCCTTATCCGGAGTTCCATTTTCCCTTTTTTGAATTTAATTTCTGCTCCCAATTGCTCTAATAAATCTCACCCTAACAGGGGTTTCGGCGAATTTGGCAGATATAAGAATTTGTGTATCCCTAATTGTTTTCCCAATTTGAACTTAAGAGGTTTAAGAAAATATGCCTTTTCACTCCGGCCAGTGGCTCCTGTTACTGTTATAAAATCAGTATCAATAGGGGTCAGAGCTTGATTTAAAACCGAATACGTTGCTCCTGTATCCACCAAAAATTCTATTTCTTGTTGCTTTTTCCCTAGCCTTAGGGTAACCAGTGGATCCGCTAGGGTAGATTCCCCCTGTCCCCGTCAATCTTCTTTATAATGGGCCTGAATTTTTTCTTTTCGTCTTTTTGGGCACTCATTCTTCCAGTGCCCTCTCTGCTTACACCATGCACATTGATCTCTTTCTAATGGTTTCCTAAAATTCCCTGCTTTCGTTTCCCCCCTCCCATGTATTGCTACCACCAGTGCCCGTCTGTCCCTTTTCTTATCCTCCTCCTCCCGGTTGTTAAACACTCTCCATGCCTCATCTAACAGAGTCTCTAGATTCCTGCTGTCGGTTGTTCTCAGTTTTTGCAGCTTCCTCCGGATATCATTGGCAGACTGCCCTAAAAAGAGAGACACTAACTGCTGGATTCCTATCTCTGATCCAGGGTCCAAGGGGGTGTAGCGTCTCATTGCATCTCGTAATTTATCCAGAAACTCCGAGGGACTCTCCTTCGGCCCTTGTCTTACAGCATACAGCATTGACCAGTTAATGGCTTTCGGGATAGCCCTCTCCATCCCTGTTATAATCCAATCTGTAAGTTTCTAGCGCCTCTGAGTGAATGCTCCTGTTTGGGTTCCAGTGAGGGTTCTGCAAGGGGAAGTGTTCTTTAATGTCCCTTCCTGAATCTTTCAGTTGGTCCGTGGCTATATTGTGAGCAGTTTTTAAAACCAGTTGTTTCTCAGTTTCTGTTAGGTGATCTAATAATAACTGGATATCACTCCAGTCAGGATTGTGCTGCTTTACCAGAAACTGAAAATGTCTAGTAACCCCTACGGGATCATTCCGATAGTTCTTTGCCACGCTTTTCCAGGTTTCTAAATCAAATGAGGAAAAAGGGACTTTTATCATTACAGGTAGTCCGTCCGGACCCACAGCTTCCCTTAAGGGTGCTTGAATCACTGCTTGCTCTGTTCTTTTCCGAGTGCGGGACGATACAGGGCTGTCAGGTGGGGTTTTGGATTCAGTTTTGGAATCAGCTTCAGTTTCCCTATCTTCTTGAGGAACCTTTACCCCCTCCCAACGGTCTTCTATTCCCCTAACCGGTGGTAAGTAAGTGTCAAGAAAATCGTCTTCTTTAGGATCCTGAATCTTTTCAGGCTTTGTGCATCTCTGCCCTATGCTACAGGCTGAACAACATCTTTTTATATTACCTTTCATTTCTCCTCTTCTTTCTTTCTCTAAGGCTAGTACCATCGGGTCTTGTGGAGGTAATAGCCCGCAGTCCCGTTGGTACTCTGGGTGGTTCCAAAGGGTGAAAAACATATCCGCATATATGACTTCATCCCACCTTCCCTCCCTTCTAAGGAACAGCATTAATTGTAATATAGTATTGTAATTAAGAGTCCCGTTAAGGGGCCATTTCTCTTGATCATCTAATTTGTAAAGGGGCCACCACTGATTACAATATTTAATTAAGGTTTTCTTGTTCACGCTGCCACCTGGTGAGCCCCCGATCTCCTTCCAGTGTGCTAAAATACACCCTAGGGGACTCCTTTTCAGTATCTCACTTCCTTGATTATTGCCCATTTTATGTTCCCTTACCCCCTTAGTTCAGAGGCGATCCTGATCTCCGTGTGTCACTTAGGTGTTACCCCCCCCGCTGCCACTGCCGCTACCTTTACCTCCAGGGGTAGGCTATGTCTCCACAGATTACTTGTTTCAACTCTCCTGCCCGCTCGATCTTTTCCCACTCAGTCCAGCTACCACACTGTGGACACCAAAAATCGTCCTCCTGATCTACCCAAACCTCCGTATTACAAGCAAAGCACTTTAAGACAAAAATAGGATCACAAACGTTATCCGAATGTCCAAGACACTGCCACTTAATATTCTCAATATTAGATTCACACAATGCTCTGTACAGTCTGTCATACGCTTCGTTCGTCTCCGGCCGCTCTCCTTGCGGAGAACACGGAACCGCGGATCGGAACTCCGCACTCGCTCCGCAGCAGTGCCGCGTCTCAATCACTCAGTTCACTCATACAACAATTACAGACAATAACACGGTAGGGGTACCTTATGACAAATACAACAAATAATCAACAATATTACAATTCCACACACTAACACAAAACCCAAAACCCAGGGATCCCACACCATTAGCCCAAGCTTGAGCATACCCCGGGGCGAGTACACCGACTCTTTACCACGCGTAGGACGTCTCCTCACGGCTTACAGGTCCCCCCCCTACGAAACCCTAAAACATACCTGGTCCGCAGGAGATGGTCCTTGTCTGTCCCCGCGGTGATCTGGATGAGTTGGGGAGTCCTTCCGAGAAATCTCGGGGGCGCCCAGAGGAGTCCCGTCCTCAGCAGGTCCCGCAGCCGGACAGAGGGGGTCCCATCTGGGGTGCCAAATTGACGCGCGGAAACAAACCTTACAACTCGCAGAGAGTTATAAAGCAGGTATGTTTATTGCAGCGCTGGGTGCAAGGGGGATTTCTCCACCAAACTTGCACACCGGTTTGTGAAGCAAGCATCCATTTATGGTGAAAAGCATACATATTCATTAAGGTGGGCAGGTTATTATAATTAAAGGCGTTACTATTCTAATTATTTCCAAGAACTCATTATCAAAAATCTCCTCCCCTGTCCTGACCAGATGGACACCTTTCCCAGACAGTTAGGTTCCTCCTCAGCACCTCCTTAGCATGCAGCTGCTCCCGCTATCTTATACACAAGGCCATTTCTTTATCTTGGAATGCTGGGGCCCCGAGCTTTTGTTCTTTCCCAGACTGTAATACATCCGCACTAACAACCTGTAACCGTTCGTTTTCTGAATCACTCTCTCCCCCCCGCCCTCGCTGGCGATGGCCTCTCCGCCCCCAGGGGCGACGCGCACTTTCTCCCCGGCCCCTGGCGTGGGCGGGCGCTTTGTGGCAGCCCGGCTGCCTCTAGAAACTTCTCGGTCCCTCCTTCTTCCCCTCCTCTTCCTCCTCCTCGCCGACCGGGGGCCGGCGCTGCGGCGAAGGCAGGAGCAGAGGAGGCGCGGGGCGCCGGCCTGCGCTGCTCGGAGCCGGAGGCGCGGCGAGGCGCTATCCTCAGCCCGGGGGGAGGCCGGTCTCGACCCCGGCCCCGTCAGGCGGCCCTTCCCTGCGCAGCGGTGGCAGCGGCAGGCGGGATGACGGCGGAGGAGATAAAAGCGGACGGGGCTCCCTTGGAGGGGGCGGACATCACCCCCAAGCGGGATGAGGGCGTCCTGAAGGTACCCGGCGGCTGCGGGTGACCGCTCCCCATCCTCACCCCCCACATTCTGGGAGGGAGCGGGCGCTCTGCCCCACGGGAGCCCGCCTTGTGCTCTGAGGGGAAGGGACAGGCTCGCGCACCCCTGGCAGTTAAACGTTGGCGGCAGCGGCGCGGGGCGGGCGCGAGTCCCCGGTCCCGCTTCCCCGCCCCCCGGCCGGGGCGAGCCGGAGCCCAGGCCGCTCGCCCCGGGGTGACGAGGACACGGGGGGGGGGAAGGGCTGGGAGGCGCTTTCTTTCCGCGCTCAGGCTTTTCCCCGGGGCTGGGGCGGTCTGTCCGCCCGGCCCGCGGAGTGCGGCTGTGCCCGCAAGGCTCATTGCGGGGAGGGGGAGGGATCGGGGCCCGCTCCCAGCACGTGTGCGGGGGCTGAGGAGTGAAAGATGGTGCCTCGGCGGGGCGCGTGCGTGGGCTCGCGGCAGCCCTGCCGGTGGCTGCCCGCCTGCGGGCCTCTGGGAGCGGCCTCTCCATCTTGGTGGGAGCAGCCTCTCAGCCCTGAGATGGTGCGTCGCAGACGCGGGGCTGACGGCGGGCGGCAGGAGCCGGGGAGGCCGCCCGTTGGCTCGGCCTCAGGGGGAGGGAGGAAGACCATGGAGGAGAGGGACTAATCGATCAGGGTTGATAGGAGCTGACATTGGGGATTTCCGAAACTCTTCTCTGTCATACACGGCTTGCAGACAAGCTGCTTTCCGTACTGCTGCAGACAGATCAGACTAGCCTGAAGCTCTGATTTCTAACGGCTCCCCCCTTTCTCGTGGATCCATACCACCTGCCCAATATGCTGCTCGAGCAGTTAGGGAATAGTTATGATCTCCAGGCACAGTGGTTAAAAACACTCCTGGTCCCCAAGAGTCTCCTGCTTCTTCTTCACTTAACATAATTCTGTCTCCCCCCTCAGAGGAAACTCGCCACACATACTCCGCAGCCAACTCTCCTGGCCGCCTTGAGTATTTCTCCTTTAATTTTGCCAACTCTGTGGGTGTCCATGGGACAGTACACAGTGGTACGGATTTCGTCATCACCATCGACCGCTGTTTCAGTTTTAACCAGTGGTTGTAGAGGAAAAACTTGGGATTTAAAAGCGACAGTCTCTTCGCTTTCATCCTCTTCATCATCATCACTGTTAGACCAAAAATCTCCAGTCTGGGTTCCAGAATTTGGACTACACATTAACTTACGAATTTGTTGGACCTGGGCAGAGGGGTGTATTTTATTTAAAAGCCCAGTCACTTTTTCCAGTAACATTTTAAGTTGGAGATTTTCACTTACAAGTCTAGCAGTCCGATCTCCTAATTTCTCGTTTTCACTCACAAGTTTATCCACTTGAGTTTTTAGTTTTTCTCCTGTCTCCTTCTGAAAAGCCAGTGATGAGTTCAGGACCTCATTTTCTGATTTCAGAGTTGCATATTCTACAGCAGAAATCAGATTAGGAGCAGGGGCTTCTTTGGCTTCTTGTTGTGCACAAGATAAACAGGCGCCTAACACAGCACAAATTACACCTTTTCCCTTTCCCACTCTGAGCTTCCGTGAAACCCGACACTGTTCAATACCTTCCACTACTTTCTCTTCATCCTTCCAGTATTTCTGGGCTCACTCCTTCCTGGCCTGGGAAGGGGCACAATCATATTTTTGCAGAAGTATATCCATAGCAAACCCTGCTCGCTGTGCCAAATTTTTCTGTTGCGTGAAGGGGCAAAATAGTTCTGGCAGAAAATAAACCCCCTTGCGTTCTAACACTCCTCACCGAGGTGGGAGGCTAGGGGCGGCTGGGTTTAAATTCTGAGTGATGCCCAATTCACCACTATCAGTCCAGTCGCGTTTAATGTATTTTAAACGTTCACGATTCTGGATGCACTAACAGTGGACTGCACCTTCAGTCTAGTCGTGCTCACGAACTAGCACGGCCGCACTTCAGTGTCTGGTCGCGTTCAGTGAGAAGCCCAAACGGCTAGCTACTTAAACAGTGCAGTTTATTTAAGCAACAGATATAAAGGTTCTTATGGTTTGCCGGTGATAAGTACACTGTCTGCAAAGCACGTGCAAGTAAAAGAAAAAATGTTAATGATGGTACAAAGCGCGCGCCAAAGTTCCAAACAATACAGCCTGGCTATAACCGTAACAGGTAACCCTCTAGAGAGGTTTCCAAGTTCCCCGAGGAAGCACTCGGTATAGTCTAAGTCTCACCCACAGGCGTCCCTATGTGGGGGAAGAAAGGCTCAGCCCCTCGAGTGGTCCCGGGAGTCAGAGGCAGTCCGTGATGGGGTCCTCCCTGACTTGTTTACGATGGTGTCTTCCCTGTGTGAAATGTATTGAACTGATTCATGTCAAGTGTGGAACAATGTTGGGAGTGTATGGTGGAGTGTGACCCTCTCTGTATATGTGACCTATGGTCGTTGTGTTGGTTCTTGTATAACCGTGGGCTTGGGAGAGGCAGGGGGGTGTGTGTATATGGTTCCCTGTTTTGTTCTTTTTTTTTTTTTGCAAGAGCCACCTGACGAACATTCTAGTATGCCAGTTGAAACCGGTTTTGTTGCTAACCACGTGGTGCTGGGCGAAGAAGAGTTTAAGATACGTCCGCCCCTGGAAATCATTTGCATAGACCAATCTTTTCTTGGGACCAGCTATGAATATGTATTAGCAGAAGAAATATAAACCAAAAACGGGAACTGTACGGTGTGCGTCTTGGTTGAGCAGAGGCTCCCGGCGCACCCAGCGCTGTTTGCTTGCCTCTATTCGTTTAATAAATTATAAACTTTAATTGGAATTCTGTTTGAGACTAAATCATTTATCACACCTAGCATCCCCCCTTTCTTGGGCTATTTTTATAGTATTTTTTACCTTCAAGGTGGAGTTTGGGTGACTCTAGTCATAAATACTGAATTAAAGAATAAGGCTAGATATGGCTTGAAGGTTTGCTTGCCTAAGTATGAGTTAGCAAATATAGCTTGGCTGACCACAAACAGGGGCTTACCCCCTTGCAGAGCTACGATAAAGGCATGTATGTACGTGGGCAGCAGTTGTGAGGCCAGCACAATGTTATCTTATCTCTGACAAATGGGGGGCTCCAAGCGGGAGGTAGCATATGGTAATGAATTACTGGAAACTAATGAATATGTTAATTAGTCCTTGTATGAATATGTATGTGTGGTGTGCATATATGTTGTTAAACTGACTCTGTCTGGTACGCACATTTGGAGGAGCGATCCCCTGTGCGTCCAGCGCTGCAATAAAGGATACCTGCTTAATCGTCATCCCGACTACTGAGTCCTGATTTCGTCTTTCACGGCATCAATACCTTTATTATGATTGGTGTAAAATTCTCTCGCCTCGCATTTAAAGGTAGAGTTTACGAAAAATTCAGGGCGCAGACTCAAGGAGGAGTGGTCGCACCTTGGAGGGGGGCAGCCTTCGGGCTGGAGGTGTGTTTTGGTATTATAATGGCATTATAATGAGCAAAGTTCGCACAAAGGACAGCATTTCATCAAAATTTGACGGACTGTTGGCTCAGGGTAGCAAGCATGCCGCTTATCAGTTCCATAGGATCACCTTGTTCCCATTCTGCTGCGTAATCACAGAGCTTGGCCGTGGAATCTTCACTCCACTCCATCCTCCGTGTTGCTTTTGCAAGCAATATTGTTCAAGGAGTCATAGATGTAGCGGATTCCTCGCGTACCAGCTGCTGCTGTGTTCCACCCTGGAAACGTTTCGATTTCATACCTTTCCTTAATGTGTGAACAATGCTGTATGTTTTTAATAAAAATTATATTTTAGAAATTATTCCACAGCACTGGCAGGTGCAGGGCTGCTGGACTGGGACCCACAGGAGTACCAGACTCATTCCTAGCTGCACCTTCTCTTCCCTCTTTCCCCCTTTTTCTGGATGCTCCGCTTCCATGTGTTCCATGCCCCCCAGGGAGCACCCTGCCCCTCCCTGCCTGGGTGGCGGGTCACAGTGGGGCCCTTTGTGACCTCACCTTGTGACACTCCACTGCTCTGCCTGTGGTCAGCATGGCTGCGGCCCCCTGCCCGCAGTGTCCGGCAGGACAGCGACAGGACAGGGCAGGAGCGGAGCCAGCGAGGAGGCCCCGAGCACAGCCCACGTCTTCCCACCCCCCGGTGCTGAGGCATTTTGCCAAAGCTTTTTTCTTCCCTATCCCTTTACTCCATCCCACAGAATGGCAGAGAGACCACCCAGCCGCCCCAGGGTGGCCTGGGAGAAGGTAGTGACTCCCCGGGAGCGCAGACCTTCACCGGAGCCCTATGAGGTGACCATGGTCCAGCCGCTGCAGATGGGTGAGTGAGGGGCCCTGTTGGTCTGGGCAGGGCTGGGGCCAGCGAGCACACGCTGCTTGAGGCCGGGATCACGTTTTCCTGGCACACTGGCAGTGAGGGTCCCATGGGTGGTGGGCATGATGCTGTCTGAAATCCAGGGCTGCTCAGGGCTGGGAGCGGGCCCTGGCACAGCCTCTCCCAAGGAAGGAGAGAGCAGGGGAGACCCAGCTCCTGCTCCGGGGCACAGGCAGTGAGAGGCAGCTGGGTGGGCAGGAGGCAGCGATGCTGTGGGACAGGGACCTTTCCTGCCCATCTGCAAGCAAGCTCCTCAGCCTGGGGCACCATGGCAGCTTCACTGCTCCAACGCGGCAGCCCGTCTGCCGGGCACCCTGCAGCACTGACACACGTGGGAAGAACACACCAGGGGAGTGGGCACAGGAGTGGATGGAGGGCAGATCTCCTTCCTCTGCTCTCTTGCGAGCAGCCCCTCTCTACAGCCTTCCCTGCTCTCCTCCTTTATTAGATGACGAATGGTTATGTGTGTACAGAGAGGAACAGGAAACTCTGGACTTCATCCAGGCCTTTGTCAGCTCCCCAGAAGAGGTAACTGCGGCCACTTCCACTGCAGCTCTGATGGCATCTCCTGCCAGGGGCTCTGCTGCCGGACTGCTGGAGGTGTGCTGGCTGGGCAGAGCTGCATCTCCCAGCTCTCCCACACGGCACTGCACCCCCAGGGCTCCGCTCCCGCTGGCCGTGGGGCCCCCCTCTCATGCTCTGTTTGTCTCTCTGTCTCCACGGCTGCCAGTACGAGGACCAGAAGGTTGAGTTTCTTGACAGCATCTGCATGCTGTGCAGAACAGCCAATCGCGATGTCTTGTCACAGGGCCTAGATGCCTTCTGCTACAAATACGATCTGGCAGAGAATATCAAGGTGAGAGCACACCGGGCGGCTCTGGAGAAGGGGGCGAGGGTCCCCAGCACCGGCCCCCTGTGAGGACAGTGCTGGGGCAGGGCGAAGGTCTGGCGGCACTGGGAGCTGGCAGCTGCCAGGTCCCATCCCCGTTGTCCTCTGCAGGTGCTGCTGGAAAAGGAGCCCAGGGACCAACTGAGCACAGAAGTGCGGTGGAAAGCCATGCTTGCCATTGCCAGACTGAGGTACCTGCCTGTCCCTGCCCCAGAGGTCCGTGTCCACCTGCACGAGGCCTCGAGGCGCTGCTCCCAGCACCAGTGTCTGACAGGCCCCTCTCTCTCTTTGCAGCTCAGTGGAGAGTGTGCCAGAGGGCAAAGAGGAAAGCCTCCTAGAAGCCTGCTTCTCGAGAGTCTTTTTCCTTCCTCCAAGATCGGAAATGCGGGGTCTGACCCTTGAACTCTACATCTGGGTAAGTGCTGGGTGAGCTCCAGGAGCGTCCAGTCCCTCTGGGCTGCTCCCTGGCCACCTCCATGCCTGCGATATGACCAGATGTCCAAGGCAGGGCAGGGTCTCGGCTTTGCTTTCCCACCCTCATCATCCCTTTGTCCCCTTCCCATAGGCCTGGCCACGTCCAGTGCTGCAGGCTGCTCTGCACGCAGCAGATTGTCTGCCCTTGGGTCTCTCCTGGGCACCGCGAGGCAGCATGGGAGTCCTCCCTCGGCTGTGGGGGTTCAGAGCAGTCTCCTGGGGGTTAGAGGGACAGCAGAATCACTGGCAAAACTCTGCCCTCCTTGCAGACCCTGGATGCCATGGACAACATGCTGGAGAGATTGGTGCTCAACTGTTCTGTCCCCAGAGTCACCGAGCTGGTGCAGAATATCTTCCAGGTCTGGCATGCACAAGAGGTGTTCTTCACCCTGGAGGGAAGGGGGTGTCCACTCTGGAGTGGATGGTCCCACCCCAGTGCCATGCAGAGACAGCACACTGACAGGAGTGTGCCCACCTCCCTTGGGCAACCAGGGGCTGCCCAACAGTCTCTTCCAGAGCACAGTGGCTACAGAGGGTGGCATCTGCCTTCCTGCCTGGCCACAAGGTTGTCCCAGGGAGGGATTTGTCCCAAACCTGCGAGCTCTCCTAGGGCAGGAGCCCCACTACAGGCTTTTCTCGAGATCAGAGGAAGCCTGAGCGGGCTGTGCGAGTCCAGCCCAGGAGTTCAGCAGTGCTGCTTCTGCTGGAGCAGGCGTCTGCTGCCAGGGCACACCAGCAGCTTCTCTCTTCCCAGATGCTGCTAAACTTCACCAACTCTGAGACAGTAATTGTACGGGTGAGGGCCCTGGAGATGATTAGGACGCTGAGCAATTTGCTGACCAAGAATCCCACCCTGGAGGTAAGGAGCCCGGCCCCCTCCAGCCAGGCCACCTCCCCTCCCTGCACACCAGAGCAGCCTGCAGCTCTCCTGCACGGGGCTGCTCCCCAGCCGGTTGCTTTGGGAGTCATGGCCAGCACGGCCCTGAAAAAGCCCTTTCTCAGGAGGGATCTGACCCTGGGCACACACTTGGGTTCAGGGCTTTGGCACCAGCTGACTGCTCTCACCCCTTCTACTCTTCTGCCTCCCTCGCCCAGGCCTGGGACCGCTTTAGTAGAGACATGTACGTCCCCGACTGCTATGGACACCTCCAGATCCCAATCCTGGGACAGCTGCTGGGATGTCTCCTGCTTTTCTATTCTTCCAAGGAAGAGACAAGCTTTCCAGCTCATGATGCTCTTCTTGCCCTCAGCAGATTCATCCGTAACCAAAAAAGTAAGAGAAACAATCCACAATGGTGGGCTTCATCTCTCCGCACACAGACATCTCCTGATTGCTCTGCTTCTCTTCCTGACTTCCTTTGTCCCTCACAGCTGCTTCCCGTAGCATCCCAGCTGTCATTTTGCTGCAGAAGCTGAGTGTTCTCCTGATGTCCAGGATCTGTTCTCTGCTACTTTCCTTCCTCCCTCCTTTCACCATCTTCAACCCCGCTCGCTGTGTCGTGGTCCCACGGCCAAAGCTACCATTGATTATCATGTCACAAAGCCATGTCTTCTCTTTTAGTGAAGAGCAGATCCATCTGTGCATCACCCCGGCTGGTCTCCCCAGTGCCTGTAGCAAGAAGCTATTCCTGACGCCCTCCAGAAATCTCCTTGACCGCTTGTGTCCTGCCATCTTCCAAGTGGATCTCAGGGCAGTTTGGTAAGCTTGCTGGCAAAGCTGCTGTGTCTTATCGACTCTTCTGTGTCTCTCCCACTATTTAGGCAGGTCAGCGGCAAAGGATGAAGCACGAGAGCTTCATTGGAAACCTGATAGACCCTCCATCCTGTATCAACCCACCACCAGAGACTTTCTCATGGTAAGGAGCTGGGACTCTTGCCTGTGGCATGAAGAGAGGACTTGAGTGAGCAAAGGCATGCGGAATCAGGGGGGCTGCCGTGGTGCCCCTGGTCTCCCTTGTCCCTGGTGAGAGGGTTCCTGCTGTCCCCACACAAGGACTATGCGAGGGCGGCACTCCAGTGTCCCAGCAGCAGCTCCAGCCCCTCCTGGCCACCAGCGAGCTCTGGTTCTCTGTAGGGCCAGCACACTATGCCCATGAGCCCAAGCCTCCTCCCTCACCCTGGGGACCCTCAGCTCTCATCCTCTGCCCTGCAGACACTGCAGCCCCTGCTGCCAACTTTCCTGTGGGTCCTGCTGACAGAAGTGCCAGGCATCTCTCGCCGAGGCTGCTCACTCTGCCCAGCTAAACAGCACCATCAGGGACTCGGTGTGACATGTCTTCGCTTCCTTCCTTCCTTCCTCCCATAGGAGTTTGCAGAACACCTCAGACGTTGGGAGATGACAGACGTCGTTCTTGCAGCCATCGAGGCGATGAGAGACTCCAGCATCTTTGACAAGGAGGCAGCAAGAAGCGTGCTGGATCTGTTCATGAGATACCCCAGCTCCTGGCTGGCAGATGTAAGTGCCCTGTGGCTGCATTGACCCGCTCTTGAGCCCTGTCAGGCCTTGTTCCTTCCTCCCTCCCAAACCCAGGTGTCTCAGGCACCTGAAGCCACCTTACGCCAGCAGAGAGGGATGGAAAGGACAGCTGAGGAAATGGCTGCACTCCAGGGGCACCCCCATCCTCTCCTGTGTCCCCTCCAGGTGCCAAAAATCATGAGCTGCATCCACGAAAACCTGGAATGCATCAACATGGAGTCAGCCCGGCAGAGTGTGGGGTCACTGCTTCTCACGCTGACCGACCAGGACCCCACCAAAGTGGTCCTGACCCTGTTAAAGCTCTCTCCACCAGGAGACAGGTACTGGCCCCAAAAGCCATGAGGGCTTGTTGCCTGTGGGGAGAGGGGTCCAGAGACTCTCTGGCTGCCAAACTCAAAGAATACTGCAGGACATCCCCAAGGAGCAGGGCCCTCCATCCCACCAAGCTTCCCCGATCCAGTGAGTTGCCAGGCCCACAGAAGCCAAAGCTGGCCAAGCCAGAGCCCTGCCACCATGCTCCTCCAGCCCCACAGGGAACACCACCTCAGCCCTTTCCTGCTGCCCAGGGCATCCCAACCGAGGGGCAAGGTCTGCGTGGTGCGGGGCTGGCCTCAGCCATGCTGCTGTGGCCGAGGTGGCCCTGCTGACAGAGTGCTCTGGCTTGCAGCAATGGCACAGCAATGTGGGAGGTGATGCTTTCCGTCCCTCATACTTTGGAGAAGATCTTCGAGGAGCTCCTCAGCCAACTCCGGAGAAGGAAATCACACTCCCCGGTGGAGTCAACCATAGAGAACGCCTACATCACTCACTTGGCTGTGAGTTACCTTGACAAAAGTGAAAAGGCCTCGGTCACCTTCAGCAAGCCCGGCAGGCTCTGCCAGGATCTCACTCCTGTTTTTGTTTCAGCTGCTGGCCTCCACTGAGTGTCAGTCAGAGGATTGTGGTAACACCTGTCAGAGGCGTTCAAGCCTGATGACAGTCTCCCTGTTGCTCAGACGCCTCATCCCGCTGTCGGAGAGACCTGACATGGTGAGCAGGGCATCGCCAAGGGGAGGCACGTTGGCAGTCGGGGCCTGGGGCAGTGGGTGAGGTGGTGGCTTGGCTGTGGCTGGGAGATGGGCAGTGGGATGACTGCACCAGATGCCACGGTGGGGCCTGGTGGCTGCCTGGGGAGCTTTCCAGGCATGGAGGGTTACCAAGCCATCTGCCCCCTTGGGCCTGCAGGAAAAGGGAGCGGCTGAGATGGGGACCGGGAGTCTTTGCTTTCCTGCCCTCCCTGGCCTACCCCTGCTCTCCCGCGTCCCCATCAGTGTGCCCCTGGCCACCACCTACCAGGAGGCTGCCGCAGAGATGCCTGTGCCACCACCTGCCAGGACGCCAGACAGGAGGCTGGTACACTTTTGCCAGGGTGGTCTTTGACCATTTCACAAAGAAGAAAACTGTCTTTTGTACAGGCAAGAAAAATGCCAGTCCTCCTGCCACAAATCAGCGAGTTCCTCAAGGATGGTGACACCGATATCAAGACAAATATCCTGGTCATCTTCGGAAATGTGATGGGTCACCTGGAGGGGAAGGAGGCCAGCCCCATTGCTGTGCAGCTGGAGGAGGAGAAGCTCCTGCCCCTCTTTGATGCTGTAAGGCTGATGTGGGAGACTGAGCCCTGCAGATGGGCACTCTGCGATGAGAGCTGCCCTTCAGCCCAGCCCTGTGGGCAGCACTTGGAGCAGGGTCTGCTCCCCTGGGCTCTGCTGGGATGGCTTCTGGGCTTTGCAGCCCAGCACGGCTTCTCCCTCCTGCAGAATCTGGCCCCGGAGCATCTCCCCTCCCCTCTGCCAGGCTCACGCCCTTGGGCTAATGCTCACAGTAAGCAGGGAGGGGCTCTTTCTCAAGTCCCCCTCTCCTTCTCCCTACCAGGAGTCCAGCCAGCTGCGAGAGCTCTCCATCAGCCTCTTCAGAGATCTGGTGAAGGCTGTGGTGGGGAACGAAAAGAGGATGATGAAGAAGAAAGTGCAAAGGACCCTGCTCCCGCTCTTCTTTCACACACAGGACAAGACGGACAGCGTGTCCAAGGTACAGATTTCAAAGGTGGCCAGTGACACAGGGAAGGGCGTGCTGAACCCCTGGAAATCAGGGCCAAGAGCTGTTGGCAGTTGGACTGTGAGAGCATGTGTCACCTTGGGGTCCCACTGCCCAAGTCACTGAGGACAGGACAGAGCTCCTGTCCTTCCTTCCGCACCCCCCTGTGCCTCTTGCTGCAGAAGTGGAGGGGGTGCTGGGGTCCCCTCCCAGCTATGCTTCCTCCTTTCAGCCCTCCTCCAGCGCAGCCCCGGAGGAAGGGCCCCTGTAGACCCCGTGCCAGCAGGGGCAGAGAAGCTGGCACAGGCATTGCCCACACCTGCCTTGCCCGGCAGGTGCTTGCAGCTTGCTTGCAGCAGCCTGTGGCCCGAGGTGTGAATACGTGCGTCCCTACAGGCTTCCCTGCAGCTGCTGGAGGCCAAGGCTTGGGAGGCTCAATCCCTGTCACCCCAGGCTGTGCCCAAGAGACCCCCAGATGTTTAGGCCAGGGCATGTCCCACCTCCCCAAGGGCAGGATCACACCAGGAACGAAGCCAAGAGGAGAGGGCCTCCAGGTCTCCTTCCCCAGACTGTGGTGCCATCTCCCAGCTTTTGCCGCTCTGCAGGCCTCCAGGGAAGCCCTCCTTGCTGTAGCAGAGCTCCTCGCGTGGGGAGAACTCAAAGACCTGGTGCAGCCACAGCAGATGTGGAGGACTGTTGAGTACTCGGTGAGGACAACCCCCAAGGCCCAGGCTGGATGAGGGATGTCCCCCCAGGTCTGGGGTGTGGGCTGTGCAGCTCTGCCTCGCCTGCCCCGCTCCAGCCTGGAGCCCACAGCCTGGAGCTGCATTCTCCCTGACATGCCCATACCATTGTGCTCTCTCCAGCTGCTGCAGGACAGGAGCAAGGTGGAAGTATACGTGAAGCAGAGCCTGCCATACCTGAATAATGCTCAGGCCACCTTGCGAGAGACAGCCATCAGGTTCATTGGTGAGCCATAGCCCCTGGGGTCCCTCTTTTGGCAGCCTGGCCCCCAGCTGCCCCGAGGAGGGCCCACCACGCAGGTGGGCTCACTGGGAGCCTTGCTGCGTCCCACCCCCCTCGGGGACTGTCCTTCCCTGGGCTCAGCCCTGCCGGGGGGCAGGAGGGCGTGCGGCCGAGCCTGCAGGGCCAGGGGGTCGCGCTGCCGAGGCGTGCTGGGGAGCGGAGGTCTGACAAAGCTCTGTGCCTAGGGCTTGGTGCGCGGCGCCTGGGAGACCAAAATGAGATGAAGCTGCAGGATATCTGCAACGGTGAGCAGGGGCAGTGCTGTGCTGGCTGGGACTGGTGGGGCACGGGACAGAGCCTGGGCAGGGTGCTGCCATCCTGGGCCCTGCTGCAGGGAACTGCTTCAGGGGCAGAGGGAGGTGTGAGTGGCACATGGGCCTTCCTGAGCAGCAGCTTCCAGCTGCTCTGATGGCCTCACCTGCTCCTCCTGGCCAGAGAAAGAGACAGACAGGACTGGCACGGGAGGGTCTCTGCAGACAGCGGGGTTTCACCACTGCTGTGTTTCCTTCTGTCACAGCCCTCAAGGACTTGATGTACGATGCTGAACCCGCAGTCCAGTGCCTGGCAGCTCAGACCTTGCTGATCCTGGGGACACCAAGGAAGCAGCGAACCTCAGGATGGTCCCTACAAACACTGTGCTGCTGGCTCTGCAGAGACAGTGAGAGGTGAAATAAGCCTCTGGAAAATGGCCTTATTTGAATACTTCTTTTTTTTTTAAATAAAGCTGGAACAAGCAGCCCAGTGCCACGGTGTCCTTCCCATGAGGACCACCCTGAGTGTGCCGAGCAGACAGTGTCACTCCTGGCCTCTGCCACCGCCTGCAGGACAGCAGCCCAGACCCAGGCTGTCCTGACAGCAAAGCCCTAGCTGCCCCCCTAGACCACAAAGCCCGGAGGGGAGGAGGAGAGAAGCCTGAGCCTAACCTGTCCCTCTGGAGACATCTCAGGGCATGGAAAGGCACCCATGCTCCGCAAAGCTCTGGAGTCATCATTTCTTCTGGCATCAGAATCCTCTTTTGTTCCGGGGAGCTGTGCTGATTTTGGCTGGGATAGAGTTAATTTTCTTTGCAGTAGTTCACATGGGGCGATGTTTTAGATTCATGCTGGAAACAGCATTGATCCCACAGGGATGTGTTTGTTATTGATGAGCAGTGTGTAAGCAGCATCGAGGCCCTTTCTGCTTCTCTGCCCTCCCCCGTCTGGGGGGCACCAGTGAGTTGGGAGGGGACACGGCTGGGACAACTGACCCCAGCTGACCAAATTCCACATTCCATGACCACATTCCATGCCATATGACATCATGCTCAGCGGTAAACCTGGGGGGGAGGCTGGCACAGGGGGGGCCACTGCTCAGGGATTGGCTGGGCATCGGTTGGTTGGTGGTGCCTTCATTTGCATTGCTTGTCTGTCTCGGAGTTTAGTTCTCACTCTGTGTTATTTTCTTATTCATTACAATTTGTTATTTGTATTATTTTATTTTGTTTCAATTATTAAAGTTATTGCCTCTACCCAGGAATTGTCTCACTTTCACCCTTATGATTCTCTCCCCTGTCGCGCCGGGGGCAGCAGGCGAGCGGCTGGTGCTCCGTTACCGGCCGGGGTCAAGCCCCGGCAGTCCCTTCTCCACCCCTCACACCAGAGCATGAATGTCAGGCCTAGATCCCGCATTATCCAATGCATCCTTGGGAACACCACTCTCCTTCCCATCCTTTGACGGATCTCACAGGTAGCATTCCCTCAGTGGATGTGATACCATAAGTCAGCAAAATAGGAACTCTCTAAGACTCAGTTTGGAGTTGTAGAAAGCAGGCATTCTTTATTGCAGCGCTGGGCGCACAGGGGATCGCTCCTCCTAATGTGTGCGCACCGGATTCCTTGCTTACAGACATATGTGCTCGAAGTATACATATCCATTAGATTCCCAAGAAATTATTAACATATTCATACTTTTCTTAGGTCTCATTAATATATGTAAATGTCCTTGATGCATGCACATTTATGTCCTTTGGTGGTCTGTCAGGGTTTTTTGGTGGTCATCAATAGTCTTCCTCACGATGTCCGCTAGTTGAACTCAGTATTCCCGCATGCTCGACTCCTTCTTTTTGCTTGGTTTCAAAACTTCTTGTCTGCACACTACAAAACCAGCTTATTCTAGTGTAACTTCTTTATCTATTGTGCTCAGGGACAGAGTTTTCAGAATTCCCCTTTATCTAAACAAATTTGTAACTTATTTTGCTAACAGCATTGCAAAGCTTTAATTGAACAAAAGTATCACACAACTTAGTAACTATATTATTCTAAGAGAAAGGGAACCATATTTTATGCTCGCTATCAGATGCACCACCCCTGTAAAAGTCCCTAAAAATTCCACAAAACACCCACAGACTCCATTCATAGAATCATAGAATCACAGAATGGTTAGAGTTGGAAGGGACCTTGAAGATCATCGAGTTCCAGCCCCCCTGCCATGGGCAGGGACACTTCACAGTAGACCAGGTTGCTCAAAGCCCCATCCACACTGAAAGGGTTATCAAGCACTGGAATGGGCTGCCCAGGGAAGTGGTTGAGGCACCATCCCTGGAGGTGTTCAAAAGACGGGTTGACATGGTGCTGGGGGATGTGGTTTAGTGATGTTTTTTTTGTCAGAGTTAGGTTGATGGTTGGACTAGATGATCTTGAAGGTCCCTTCCAACCTAGATGATGCTATGATCCAGCCTGGCCTTAAACACTTCCAGGGATGGGGCATCCACAACTTCCCTGGGCAACCTGTTCCAGTGCCTCACCACCCTCACAGTAAAGAATTTCTTTCTGGTATCTAATCTAAATCTCCCCTCTTCCAATTTAAAACCATTACCCCTTGTCCTGTCACTACACTTCCTGACAAAGAGTCCCTCTCCGGCTCTCCTGTAGGCTCCCTTCAGATATTGGAAGGCTGCTATGAGGTCTCCCCGGAGCTCTTCTCAGGCTAAACAACCCCAGCTCTCTCAGCCTGTCTTCATAGGGGAGGTGCTCCAGCCCTCTGATCATCTTTGTGGCCCTCCGCTGGACCCATTCCAACAGGTCCATGTCCTTCCTGTGTTGAGGACTCCAAAGCTGGGCACAGTACTCCAGGTGGGGTCTCACGAGCGCAGAGTAGAGGGACAGAATCACCCTCGACCTGCTGGCTACGCTTCTTTTGATGCAGCCCAGGATGCGGTTGGCTTTCTGGGCTGCCAGTGCACATTGCCGGCTCATGTTGAGCTTCTCATCCACCAACACCCCCAAGTCCTTCTCCTCAGGGCTGCTCTCCAGCCATTCTCCGCCCAACCTGTATGTGTGCCTGGGATTGCCCCCTCCCAGGTGCAGGACCCTGCTCTTGGCCTGGTTGAACTTCATGCGATTTGCATGAGCCCACTTCTCAAGCCTGTCCAGGTCCCTCTGGATGGCATCCCTTCCCTCCAGTGTGTCAACCGCGCCACCGAGCTTGGTGTCGTCGGCAAACTTGCTGAGGGTGCACTCTATCCCACTGTCCATGTCTCCGACAAAGATGTTCAACAGCACTGGTCCCAGTACCGACGCCTGAGGAACTCCACTCGTCACTGGCCGCCAACTGGACATTGAACCATTGACCACAACCCTTTGAGTGCGGCCATCCAGCCAGTTCCTGATCCAGCGAGTGGTCTGTCCATTGAATCCATGACTTTCCAATTTTGAGACCAGGATGTCGTGCGGGACAGTGTCAAATGCTTTGTGTAAGTCCAGGTAGATGACGTCTGTTGCTCTGCCCTTGTCCACCAAGCCTGTGGCAGTATTGTAAAATGTCACCAAATTTGTCAGGCATGATTTGCCCTTGGTGAAGCCATGCTGGCTGTCTCCAATCACCTCCTTATTTTCCATGTGCCTTAGCAGAGAGTCCAGGAGGATCTGCTCCATGATCTTGCCAGGCACAGAGGTGAGGCTGACTGGCCTATAGTTCCCCAGGTCTTCTTTTTTCCTTTTTTGAATATTGGGGTTATGTTCCCCTTTTTCCAGTCAGCGGGAACTTCACCAGATTGCCACGATTCCTCAAATATGATGGAAAGCAGCTTAGCAACTTTGTCCACCAGCTTCCTCAGGACCCGTGGGTGGATTTCATCAGGTCCCACAGACTTATGCACCTTCAGGTTCCTTAGGTGGTCTCGAACCTGATCTTCTCCTACTGTGGGCAGTTCTTCATTCTCAGAGGCCCTGTTTTTGCCTTCCGTGACTTTGGCAGCATGGTTAGAGCCCGGTGAAGACTGAGGCAAAAAATTCATTCAGTAGCTCAGCCTTATCCATATGCTGGGAGGCCAGGTCTCCCGTTTCCTTCTGGAGAGGGCCCACAACTTCTCTAGTCTTGCCTTTATCCCTGACATATCTGTAGAAGTTTTTCTTATTGTTTTTGATGTCCCTGGCTAGATATAGTTCTGCCTGGGCTTTCGCTTGCCTGATCTGGTTCCTGGCCACTCGGTCAGTTTCTTTATATTCTGCCCAGTCTACCTGTCCCTGCTTCCACTGTCTATAGGCCTCCTAAGAGGGTGGTCCTGAGCTTGTCCAGCAGTTCCTTGTTCATCCACACAGGCCTGCTGGCTATTTTGCCTGACTTCTTTTTTGGGATGCACCTCTCCTGAGCTTGGAGGAGGCAATCCTTGAATGCCAACCAGCTTTCTTGGGCCCCTCTTCCCTCCACTTCTTTTTCCCATGCTACCCTGCCAATCAGATCTCTCTCAGCCCACGCCTTCAGGCTTCAGCCCTCACGCTGCTCACTCCGGACAGGAGACTCGTGTCCTGTGGGGAGTTACTGGGTACCAAAGCCAGCTCAGGCCACGACCAAGGCATTCCCTTCATTTTCAAGGTCCAAAAAGCCATTGTTAGAATCTAGCCCAACCTTTCCGTGCCCAAAGCCTCCTTTTTACAGCCAAAAGCCTCAGGTTGAAGGCCCCGACCCGTCTTGGACGCCTCATGTGCCAGCGGGCTTCTGGCTGCCATCGCCACCGGCATCCGCCTGAGGGTGTTGCGGAGGTGAGGGTGAGGCCGCCGGGATGGTGGTGGTGTGGAGGAGGGTGGGTGGGGGGTGGTGCTTGCCATGGGGCTGCCCGCCATCACCTCCTCCACACCCCCTCCTCGCAGCCCAAGCGAGCCTGCAGTGGCCTGAAGGGTGTTGGGAAGGGAGAGGACGCAGCATCTCTTCCTCCTGGTTTACAGTGGGACCGTCTTCTTCCTCTGCTCCCCTGGCCACCCCTGCCAGGCCCTTGCCCGTGGTGTCAAGGATGTACGACGAATAAGGTAACTTCAGAAGGCGGCCAGGCCAGCGACGAAACCATTCAAAAGTCAGGAGGGCAATGACCAGAATTAAGTGATCAGACTTGGGCATTGGGTAATGGCTGGTGCGGGTGTAATTGGGGGGTGTGATGTGGGGTGGGGGTCCCCCTCTGGAGGCACCCAGCTCGAGCTGCCACCTGGGAACTGATAAAAGAGCAGTTGGAAACCTTCACTCAGACCTTCCATTAATCAGAAGGATCCTAGGGTCGGACCCTGTTATGGTGGCTGGTGTGCGTAAATCCGTAACAGTAGACAGGTAGTTGGGAGGGAACACAGCTGGAACAACCAAATCAAATGACCAGAGGGGTAGTCCATACCGTATGACGTTGTGGTCAGCAATGGAGCTGGGGAATTGAGGTTGGCAGGGGAGTGGAAACTGGCAACAATCTTGTGTTGTAGCTGGCAAGATGGTGAATGGTGACATCTAAGACACCTCCTCACACTCTCTAAATCATAGAATATCAGATGGTTTGGGTTGGAAGAGACCTTCAAAGATCATCTACTTCCAACTCCCCTGCCGTGGGCAGAGACGTCTTCCACTAGATTAGGTTGATCAAAATCCCATCCAGCCTGACCTTGAACACTTGCAATGATGGGGCATCCACAACTTCTCTTGGCAACCTGTTCCAGTGTCTCACCACCCTCACAGTAAAGAATTTCTTCCCAATATCTAATCTAGATCCACCCTCTATCAGTTTAATACCATTACCCCTGTTCTGTCAGTACAGGCCCTGATAGAGAAGTCTCTTGCCAACTTTATGTATTGAAAGGCCGCAAGAAGGTCTCCCTGGAGCTTTCTCTTCTTCAGGCTGAACAACCTCAACTCTCTGAGCCTTTCTCCTAAATGGGAGAGGTTCTTCCAATCCTTGGATCGTTTGTGTGGCCTCCTCTGGACCTGCTCTAACAGGTCCATGTTTTTCTTGTGCTAGGACTCCTAGAAGTTGATACAGTACTCCAGGTGGGGTGTCCAGGTCTCTCTGCTCTACTCTGTCCTAGTGAGGCTGCATCTTGAGTACTGTGTCCAGTTCTGGGTTACCCAGTTCAAGAAAGACAAGGAACTACTGGAGAGAGTCCAGCAGAGGGCTACAAAGATGGTCAAGGCAATGGAGCGCCTCTCTTATGAGGAAAGGTTGAGAAACCTGGATCTGTTTTGCCTGGAGAGGAGAAGACTGAGAGGGGACCTCGTCAATGCTTATAAATATCTACAGGGTGGGTGTCAAGAGCATGGGGCCACAGGGCTGTGTCTTGGTTGGGGAGGACAGGGCCTGTGTTGTGGTCACCCTCAACTCCAGGTTCATCCTTCCTCATGGAGCAGCCCCACGCTTGCTGCTCCCTGAATCTACTACCAACCTAGTTTAGAAAAAAAACATTTCATGAAACTGTCAGTCATCTTGTTTAAATGTAAGAAGGAACTGAAATGACTTAGGAGGAGTTTTCACAAGGCATACAGATCACAGAATCATAGAATAGTTTGGGTTGGAAGGGACCTTTAAAGGTCATCTAGTCGAACCCTCCTGCAATGAGCAGGGGCGTCTTCAGCTAGATTGGGTTGCTCAGAGCCCCGTCCAACCTGGCCTTGAATGTTTCCAGGGATGGGGCATCTACCACCTCTCTGGGCAACCTGTTCTAGTGTTTCACCACCTTCATCGTAAAAAAATTCTTCCTTATATCTAGTCCAAATCTCCCCTCTTTTAGTTTAGTCATTGCCCCTTCTCGTATCGCTCCACTCCCTGATCAACAGTCCCTCCCCAGCTTTCCTGGAGACCCTTTAGGTACTGGAATGTGGGTTCGGTTAAAGGTCACTCACACAGTTAAGATTTACGTGCATCTGGAGCAACAGTGTGTGCCAGTAGTGACCTTGAGAGCAGGGGAGGAACGAGAAACACAAGTTTCACATCCTGAAACACATCCTGACAAAAACCAGAACACAGTCTGGGAACCGAAACTTGTCCTGGTAGCGGAATACCTGTTATTGTGATAAGCTCAGTAGAAGGTAAAACATATTTTTGTAAGTCCATGATTGGGCATTACGAGGAGAGTGGGTTTGTGTCTCAGTGCATATAAGTTTCTCTGTGTAGCAATAAAGGGGGTCGATTTGGATTCGCTTACTGCATGACCTACGAGTCCCTGATTTCTTCATACGCCGCAAATGGCGCCCAAACAGGGTTAAAGATTCAGCACGACGGTGATCAAGGACTGGTGGCGTACCCCCGTGAGCCGGACGGAAGGCGTTGATCACCAAGGAGCTCCTATGTACTCATCACTGCATGATACAAGGTTAGCACAGCGAGGGGCCGGGGAAGTTATTATAATGGGGCAGTCTGCGACGAAAGCGCAGCAGATACATAAAGCACTTTTAGTGAAAATCATTAAGGAACAAGGATTAAAGTTAGAGCCTCTTAAGCTTCTACAGCTTTTAGTATGGATTCGGGATCATTGTCCGTGGTACGCCCCCCCCAATGGGTCTTATGATCTTTCTGACTGGCAGAAAGTGGGAGAATGCTTGCAAGCACGACTAATTACTGATCATGATGTTAATCCCGTTAATATCGTAACGTGGCGTGTCATATATATGGCATTAAGAACATTCCTCTCTACTGATAAAGTGGTTTCTAACTCAGATTTTCCACCTCCACCGGCTGATTTATTAACTTTAGAGGATACAGTTTCTGCTGGTTCAAACCCTGACGCTGAGCCTGTCTGTGATTCAGCTCAGCAGCCGCAATTGCCGTTAGCTGCTACAGTAGAAGCAGCCGACAACTCAGACTCACCAATACCTGAGGATCCCTTCGATCCAGGTCCTATTGACTCTGATCAAGAGCCTGATTTGTACCCGTCTTTAACTCCGGTTAAAGCTATGGTGCCTTCTGCGCCAATCGCTGAACAGATGTTACAAAATACTAGACGAATGACTGTTAGTCGTGCCTCCATTACACATCTGCCGCCTTATGCTCCTTCTCTAGGCGTGCCTCCTAATGATTCTCACGATAAGGCAAGAAGGGAGTTTGTGGAAGCGTGTAGAAAAAGGGCTTTGCAAGAGGGTGATATTGAAATGCTTCAAGCTATGCCAGTCATCTCTAGGCCCCACCAGCTTCCTCACTATGAGACACTGACATATGAAGTTATCAAAGAGTTACGAAACTCCGTTAAGGAAAATGGTTTACAATCCTCCTTTACTATTAGTTTGCTGGAAGCGATATCGGAGTCGTATGTTATGGTTCCTGCAGATTGGAAAATGGTGTTAAAGTTGATGTTAACGGCAGGGCAATATTCCATCTGGTTAACAGAATATCATGACTTGGTCGCTGCCCAAGCAATAGAAAATTTGACAGCTGGGCATCCTATTGGGAATGATCACTTGATGGGAGAAGGGCAATATGCGACTACAGCAGCTCAAGTTCAAATGAACAGATTAGCTTTCCAACAGGCGGCTACACTCGCCTTACGGCGAGCGAGTTCCTGATGGTAAACGTACAGAACTGTCATTTGCGAGTATCCGCCAGGGAGCGCAAGAGCCTTACATAGAATTCATAGACCACTTGCAAACAGCTATTTCTCGACAGATTGAACTTCCAGCAGCTGCTGAAATTTTATTAATGCAATTAGCAGTGGAAAATGCTAACACTGAATGCCGCTAGGCTTTAGACCCTATACGTGGCAAGGCCACCACTTTGAATGAATTTATTAAAGCATGTCAGCATATAGGAACGGAACAGCACAGAGTTGAAAAGTTAGCGACGGCATTAGCTCAACAGCTAACCGTGGCTCGTGCTGCTATTAAATGTTTTTTGTGTGGGCAGGACGGACACGTGAGAAAGGATTGCCCAAAACGAAGGGGAGAAAGGGATAGGACTCCAAATGAATTATGTCCTCTGTGCCAGAAAGGATATCATTGGAGCTATCAGTGTCGCTCTAAGTATGATAAAAGTGGTAATCCCTTGCCCTCTCCGCGGTCGGGAAACGCCAAGAGGGGCGTGCAGTCCGGTGCCCCACGCAATCCCAACAGGGCCCAAGGCCAGACGCTGCAATTAGTACGACAGCAGGGGAATGGACAAGCAATGCAGGCATCACCCCCCGCCACGACACCCCCGGGAGTTGGACGTGGCAACTGTCACCACAACAAACGTAAATGATACTTCTGTGCACCTGATATCGACGGGACTGCAAGGGCCGCTGCCTTTTAATGGGCATGCTTTGTTATTGGGCCGGTCTTCTACTACAAAGATGGGTTTGTTTGTTTTACCTGGGATTATTGATAGTGACTATCAGGGAGAAATTAAAATCATGGTATGGGCTCCGAAGCCTCCCTGTACCATACCAGCAGGTGAACGCATTGCTCAATTAATACCTCTCCCTAGTACGTCTCCCTTAACAGACGACACTGCTGCATCGGCACCGATCCATGGAGCTGGAGGTTTCGGGAGTACAAGATCCCCACAGATTTATAGGACTCAGCAGATCACGACTCAACAACCCTTTCTTACTTGTCGACTTAATGGTAAAGATTTTTCAGGGTTGATAGATACTGGAGCGGATATTTCTATCATCCGTAAGTCTGACTGGACGTCCGAATGGCCTGTTGTGGACACAGCTGCTTTAATTACTGGGGTCAGAGGAACTCGGCTTCCTCAACAATCGCTACAATCTCTGCTGGTTGAAGGACCGGATGGGGAAATAGCTAAATTGAAACCATACATTCTACCAGTACGCTGTACATTATGGGGCTGTGACTTGATTTCACAATGGGGTTTGCTTTTAGCGACGCATTTTTGACAGGGGTCGCTGATGTCCAACCGCAGCTCAAACTTGCGTGGTTAACTAATTCCCCTGTTTGGGTTGATCAGTGGCCCCTCAGAGGTGAGCGGTTGGAACGAGCGCGAGAGCTGGTTGCAGAACAATTGCAGTTAGGACATATTGTCCCTTCTACAAGCCCATGGAATACTCCAGTTTTTGTAATACCTAAGAAATCGGGCAAATGGGGATTATTGCAGGATTTATGGGCAGTTAATGCTGTTATAGCTCCAATGGGTGCACTGCAATCGGGACTGCCGAATCCTGCAATGATACCGCAATCTTGGAATCTTCTTGTCATTGATTTAAGGGATTGTTTCTTTACAGTTTTTCTGCATCCTGATGATTGTCCACGTTTTGCCTCTTCTGTACCTTCTATTAACAATGAAGGGCCTATGGAGAGATACCATTGGGTAGTACTTCCTCAAGGCATGAAAAATAGTCCAACTGTTTGTCAAATTGTTGTTTATTCTGCTTTGAAACCAGTAAAAACACAGTTTCCTACCCTGTTGTTTTATCATTACATGGATGATATTTTGATTGCTGCACCTGACGAGTTTCAGTTACAATCTGCGTATGCTCAGGTGAAATTGGCCATGGAGTGCTACGGACTTCGGATTGCACCTGTGAAGGTACAGTCTATACCACCTTGGAAATATCTGGGCTGGCTAATTTTAGATAAAACCATCATTCCACAACCCATACGAATTGTCAATACAGTAACTACACTGAATGAGTTACAAAATTTATTGGGAACCGTTAATTGGCTACGACCTTTATTGGGGATTTCTACAGAATTATTCTCTCCCGTGTTTGACCTTTTGAAAGGCGATTCTGATTTGTCATCCCCAAGATCGACTACCAGGGAAGCTTCGCAAGCATTGCAGATTGTGGCAGACGGAGTTAATACAGCCTTTGCGTCCAGGCATGATTTAAATTTACCTGTTTGTCTATTTTTAATCCCTAATTCTTTCCAGCCGTATGCGCTTATTGGCCAATGGGATGAAAAGGAACAACAGCTATTTGTACTAGAATGGATTTTCCTTCCTCATTCATTTTCAAAAACTGTAACTACTTTGCTTGAGATGTTTGTGAGATTAATTTCTACAGGTCAGCTGCGATGCCAGCAACTTCGAGGAACTGATCCGGATTGCATATGTACATATGGATGTACATATGGACGATCTACCCAGTGAGGCACCCAGGACTAGTCACCCACCCCCATGCCTCAGGACCTCATCAACTAAGAAAAAAAGAAAGGTGGTTGTAATAGGTGACTCCCTTCTGAGTGGAACAGAGGGCCCAATCTGTAGACCAGACCCGTCCCACAGGGAAGTCACCTGCCTCCCTGGGGCCAGGATTAAGGATATACAGAGGGAAATTCACTCCCTGGTTCAGCCCTCAGATTATTACCCACTAGTGATATTTCAAGTGGGCAATGATGAGGTAGCCACCAGAAGCCTAAAGGCAATGAAAAGGGACTTCAGAGTGCTGGGACGACTGGTCAAGGGATCAGGAGCACAAGTGGTGTTCTCTTCTATCCCACCAGTCACAGGGATGGATGGGGGGATAAATAGGAAGAATCAAAAGATCAACTCATGGCTGAAAGACCGGTGTAAACGGCAGGACATTGGATTCTTTGATCACGGGCAGATCTACAGGTCACCAGGCATGCTGGCAGCAGGTGGGGGAAGCCTAACCCAAAGGGGAAAAAGGATATTGGGACAAGAATTAGCAGGGCTCATTGAGAGAGCTTTAAACTAGATTTGAAGGGGGACGGGGTTGGAACCAGGGTTACTAAAGTGGTGCCCGGGAGTAGCGTGCCAGTGCTAGTAGGTAAAGGTGCCAGCAAGGCCTTGCAGCCTGTTGCGGCAGTTGATGAGGGGGAGAAAGACACATGTGGCAGTGAAGACATGAGTAGTGATAAGATGGTAACTGCAGAAATGTCTGCACATGAACAGGTGGGAATTAGTGCTTGCCCTCCCAGAAAAACAGTGGGACGATTAGCCCAGCTGAAGTGTATCTACATGAATGCACGCAGCATGGGCAACAAACAGGAGGAGCTGGAGGCCATCGTACAGCAAGAAAACTATGATCTAGTTGCCATCACAGAAACGTGGTGGGAGGACTCGCATAACTGGAGTGCTGTGATTGATGGTTACCAACTTTTCAGAAGGGACAGGCAAGGAAAGAGAGGTGGTGGGGTGGCCCTTTATGTTAAGAGCAGTATTGTATGCCTCCAACTTAGCAATACGCACGATGACAGCGTTGAGTGTCTATGGATAAGAATTAAGGGGAAGACCAATAAGGCAGACATCGTGGTGGGAATTTGTTATAGACCCCCCAAACCAGGATATAAAGGCAGATGAAATATTCTATAAGCAGCTGGCAGAGGCCTCACGATCATTCCCTCTTGTACTCATGGGGGACTTCAACTTCCCAGATATCTGCTGGAAATATAACACAGCAGAGAGGCAACAGTCCTGGAGATTCTTGGAGTGCATGGAAGACGACTTCCTAAGGCAGCTGGTGAGGGAACCGACTAGGGAAAGTGCCCTACTGGACCTGCTGATAGTTAACTCAGAAGGTCTTGTGGGGGATGTAAACGTTGGAGGTCATCTTGGACAGAGTGATCATGAAATGATACAATTTTCAATTCTTGCCGAAGCAAGGAGGGGGGCCAGCAAAACTGCCACCTTGGACTTCCGAAGGGCAGACTTTGGCCTCTTCAGGAGCATGGTTGAAAGTGTCCCTTGGGAGACAGTCCTGAAGGGCAAAGGTGCCCAGGAAGGCTGGTCGTACTTCCAGGAGGCACTCTTAAAAGCCCAGGAAAGAGCCATACCCAAATCCCAAAAAACAAGCAGGAAGGGAAGGAGACCAGCCTGGCTAAATAGAGAGCTTTGGCTGGAGCTCAGGAACAAAAAGAAGGTTTATGATCTTTGGAAAAGGGGCCTGGCAGGCAAGGAGAAATACCAGGAAGCGGTGAAGATATGCAGGGGGGAAATTAGAAGGGCCAAGGCTCAAGCTGAGCTCATCTTGGCCACTACAGTTAAGAATAACAAAAAGGGGTTTTTTTTGGTATGTAAACAGTAAAAGGAAGATTAGGGATAATGTGGGCCCACTGATGAATGAGATCGGCACCCTAGTGGCGGAAGACACGGAGAAAGCAGAGTTGCTGAATGCCTTCTTTTCTTCAGTCTTCACTGCTAAGGCTGTCCCTCGTGAATCTCTGGCCTTGGAGGCAAGGGGGAGGGTATGGAGAGAGGAAGTTTTTCCTCCAGTAGAGGAGGACCAGGTTCGGGACCACTTGGCCAACCTGGACATTCATAAGTCCATGGGCCCTGATGGGATGCACCCGTGAGTGCTGAGAGAGCTGGCAGATGTTATCACTGGGCCACTCTCTATCATCTTTGAAAGGTCATGGAGAACAGGAGAGGTGCCTGAAGACTGGAGGAAGGCCAACATCACTCCAGTCTTCAAAAAGGGCAAGAAGGAGGACCCTGGGAACTACAGACCAGTTAGTCTCACCTCCATCCCTGGGAAGGTAATGGAGAGACTCATTCTAGATGTCATCTCCAAACAAGTTGAAGAGCGGGGGGTTATTGGAAGTGGGCAACATGGGTTTACCAAGGGTAAATCACGTTTGACCAATCTGATAGCTTTCTACAGTGCTATAACTGGTTGGTTGGATGGGGGGAGGGCAGCAGATGTCATCTCCCTTGACTTCAGCAAGGCTTTTGACACAGTCTCCCATAACATCCTCATTGGGAAACTAAGGAAGTGTGGGCTGGATGAGGGGACAGTGAGGTGGATTGGTAACTGGCTGTGTGACAGGACCCAAAGGGTAATGATTAATGGAGCAGGTTCAAGCTGGAGGCCTGTAACCAGTGGTGTCCCCCAGGGGTCAATACTTGGTCCAGTCCCGTTCAACATATTCATCAGCGACCTGGACGAGGGGACCGAGGGTACCCTCAGCAAGTTTGCTGATGATAGCAAACTGGGAGGGGTGGCTGACACCCCGGAGGGCCGTGCTGCCATCCAGCGAGACCTGGACAGGCTGGAGAGCTGGGCAAGGAAGAACCTCATGAGGTTCAACAGGGAAAAGTGTAGGGTCTTGCACCTGGGGAAGAAGAATGTCAGGCACCAGTACAGGTTAGGTGTGGACCTGCTGGAGTCAAGATCCGAAGAGAAAGATCTGGGGGTCCTGGTAGACAGCAAAATGAGCAAGCAGTGTGCTCTTGTGGCCGGGAAGGCCAACGGAATCCTGGGCTGCATAGGGAAGAGTGTGGCCAGTAGGTCGAGGGAAGTCATTCTCCCCCTCTGCTCTGCACTGGTGAGGCCACAACTGGAATACTGCATCCAGTTCTGGGCTCCCCAGTTCAAGAGGGACAGGGAACTACTGGAAAGAGTCCAGCGAAGGGCAACGAGGATGATTCAAGGATTGGAGCGTCTCCCTTATGAAGAAAGGCTGAGAGAGCTGGGACTCTTTAGCCTGGAGAAGAGAAGGCTGAGGGGAGACCTTATCAATGCTTATAAGTATCTAAAGGGTGGGTTGAAGGAGGAGGGAGCCGGACTCTTTTCAGTGGTTGCCAGTGAGAGGACGAGGGGCAACGGGCACAAGTTGGAACATAGGAGGTTCCACTCAAATATGAGAAAAAACTTCTTCACAGTGAGGGTGACAGAGCCCTGGAACAGGCTGCCCAGGGAGGTTGTGGAGTCCCCTTCTTTGGAGATTTTCAAGACCCGCCTGGATGCAGTCCTGAGTAACATGCTCTGACATGCTCTGGGCAATCCTGCTTCAGCAGGGGAGTTGGACTAGATGATCTTTATGGTCCCTTCCAACTCTAAAAATTCAGTGAAATTCAGTACATCACAAAGGAAGATTTTACGGTAATGCTTCGTGAGGGTTTATCTTTACAGGCAGCCTTTGCGGATTATCTTGGCAAAATACTTTATACGCTGCCGAAGCTCCGTCTGCTTAACTCTCTAAAAGATGTTCCTCTACAGCCTCTTTTTTAACAGCAATCTTCACCAATCCCTAATGCCCGAACGGCATTCATTGACGGCTCTGGAAGAACAGGCAAGGCTGCTGTTGTCTGGCAAGAGGCCACACGTGGGTGGCAACACTCTGTTTTTTTTCAGTCAGGTTCTCCTCAATTGGTTGAGCTTGCAGCTGCTATCCATGCATTCAGTTTATTTGCTGCTGGACCCCTTAATGTTGTCACTGACTCTGTCTATGTCTTTGGTATTATACGGAGATTAGAAAAATCTGTTTTAAAGGATGTTGCAAATCAGGACTTGTTTGGTCTCCTCTCCAGGCTGTATATATTGATTTCACGGAGAGCTCATTCTTATTTTGTGTCTCATTTGCGTTTTCACACTACATTGCCTGGGCCTATGGTTAAAGGTAATGCTGTTGCCGATTCTTTTACTATGACTGTTGTGGTACCTAAGAAACTTCAACAGGCTCAACTCTCTCATGAATTTTATCATCAGAATGCCAAGGCACTCTCCAAGGATTTCCAGCTCACGCTGCAGCAGGCACGGGAAGTTGTCTCTGCCTGTCCAGATTGCCAGCGTCTCTTGCCGCTTCCTACACAGACTGGATCTAATCCTCGTGGATTGCAGCCCAATGAACTATGGCAAACTGATGTTACTCGTATTTCTGCCTTTGGAGTTTTTCACTTTGTACATGTTACTGTTGACACCTTTTCTGGGTTTATTGTTGCTTCTGCACACAGGGGCGAAAAGGCTAAATATGTGTGTCGCCATTGGCTTCGTGCGATTGCTCTTTTAGGTATTCCACAGAAAATTAAGACTGATAACGGGCCAGGCTATGTCGCTAGACGGACAAAAAGCTTTTTAGCTGAGTGGAGGATCTTGCACGTTACAGGTATTCCCCGTTCTCCGACTGGTCAAGCAATTATAGAGCGTTCCCACCTTACTCTGAAAAACATGCTTTATAAACAAAAAAAGGGGAATCGCCTGGGTATCACACCTCAGGAACAATTAGATAAAGCCACTTATGTTTTAAATTTTTTGAATCTTACCCGTACTGACGATTTGACTGCTAATTGACGGCGATATGGTTTGCCGGATCAGACAAATATGAAGCCTACTGTATTTTATAAAGACTTACAATCAGGACAATGGATGGGTCCAGTACCCTTGTTGTCATGGGGACGTGGTTATGGTTGTGTTTCTTTATCCACAGGACCATACTGGTTACCTGGGAGAAATATCAAGCCTGCCAACACTATACAGAAAGACGCAGAATCTGTTGAAGACGTCTCTCAAGGTAGAGATGAAAAGGAAGATTCTAATCTTCCTCAGGTTTAATCACGCCGCATGTGTCTCGCATTATCATATGTATGTCTTGCCTGTGTTTAGGCCTCTCATATGGTGGGATCCAGTGTCACCTTTAAGTAATAATGACACGAGATGGATGAGAGGAGTTTGATTACCACCATCTTGCGATGATCTTAACAATTCCTTTGAGATTAGCGAGATACTTTATAGTGACTTACATGTGTGTCACATGGGCCAATGTTACTAGGCCCGAGAATCAATCTCCTTATATAAATTTTACTACTCAGTTACATCTTACTGGATTAAAACTAAATGGCAAAACTAATTACACTGTGGTCACTTTTGCCAAGTCCAAGCAATACCGAGGAGGAGGGTATTATCCCATATTTGTCCTCTTTTCCAGCATGCAGCCTGCAAAAATTGCAAGATCTGCAACAATTGGCTCGGAGACCGTGTCTGAGGTTGTATCCTCAAAGACGAAATTTGTCATCTGGGTTTGTTATTGACTGGGGTCCGCATGGCACCTTTTGGAATCAAAAAGACAATTGTTTAGCATTATCTTTTAGCGAGGATAATGCAAGCCTTATTTGGCATGATGGGAAATAGCAGGACCTTTGATTCTAAGGACAATCATTCTAGCATTAAAACAGATCTATGGAGATTAGTTTTGCCAGGTTTAACACGAACTGTATATCAATTGTATATGCAGAAAAATATTACCTTAATTAATCTGATGGGTTTTGCATTGTGCTAACATAACTGTGTGTACTACTCACCCATATGTATTCGCATTAGCTTGTAATCTTAATGTAACCTTTAATGATAGTTTGTATTCGTTAGAAGCACAATCCTTTTCTTTAAGAATTGTATTACACATGTTGATTTAGCATTAGGAAATTATATGACTATTGTTCTTTTAGAAGATGACCAGAAGTATGGATACCTGTTAATTTTACGCGTGAATGGGAAGGGCAAGACAGTATAGGTTATTTAGTTAAGACTTCTTAAGGATGAAGTTGAAAATACCCAAAAGAGGGTTAAGTGCTTTCTTGAGTGACTAACTTTTGCTATAGTACATGATTACAGGCCCTTGAAGCTGCTTTGCTCTTTTTGTTTAATTTTCTTTCTTTTTGGGTTCCTAGGTTCAGCTATTAATTAGACGCGTGGTGTTCAGTGCCAGGTTGTGATGACCCTTGCTTTGATTTGTATTCTAACTAATAAAGGAGGGGGAGATGTGGGTGCAGTTAAAGGTCACTCACACAGTTAAGATTTACGCGCATCTGGAGCAACAGTGTGTGCCAGTAACGACCTTGAGAGCAGGGGAGGAACGAGAAACACAAGTTTCACATCGTGAAACATGTCCTGACAAAACCAGAACACAGTCTGGGAACCGAAACTTGTCCTGGTAGCAGAGTACCTGTTATTGTGATAAGCTCAGTAGAAGGTAAAACATATTTTTGTAAGTCCATGATTGGGCATTACGAGGGGAGTGAGTTTGTGTCTGAGTTTCTCTGTGTAGCAATAAAGGGGGTCGATTTGGATTCGCTTACTGCATGACCTACGAGTCCGTGATTTCTTCGTACGCCACACTGGAAGTGGCCCTAAGGTCTCCCCAGAGCCTTCGCTTCTCCAGGCTGAACAACCCCAACTCTCTCAGCCTGTCCTCACAGCAGAGGGGCTTCAGCCCTCTCATAACCTTCGTGGCCTCCTCTGGACCTGTTCCAACAGGTCCAGGTCTTTCCTGTCCTGAGGGCTCCAGAGCTGGATGCAGTACTCAAGGTGTTAAGAAAAAGACATAAGCTTTTTGACACAGCTTTGAAAAACAGTGTGCATAATGGGGAAGTTCTTAGCTCTTCCCAATGTAAGAGTAGTAGGTCCAATGAAAGATTTTTTCCCCTTGCTGTCACTATATGCTTCCTCTACCTACATGGAATGCAAGACATGTCAATGCCACGGAAATGGATGGCCTTTTACTTTTCAAGTTAAGGGAAGATGGGGGCTTGGCACAACTGCTGGTCGGAGAGACACAGCCAATTTTCTCTGCTCTGAACACCGGGGGGGTCTTAACCCATCAGTACAAACAGCACAAATCCAGACCTTCCCTTCACAACTTCAGTGTGCTCTGAAGTTGTTTTGAACACAGAGGAAATACCAAACGTATTGAACAATCGAGGAAATATTCTCACGATGCGCTCCTCCCAATAAACTGATCCCTTTGGCATTTTCAGTACCTACAGCCAATACAAACCAAAAATCATCAGGGCCACCTCTTTCCTCTTGAATATTATTGTCTGACCAACAAAACCCTGGTTTGGAGAGGTTGGGTCCCCGCTCTGCCCTCTCTGAGGCACCCCTGAGCTGGCACTGGGGAGTGCTCCAGGTCCGCCTGACTCCAGCAGCCAGTCACACACAGACTGTACAGGCAGGGCAACAGGTTTCTTGTCTTGCTGCAGGCTGCACTTGTTGCGTGAAGGGGCAAAGTAGTTCTGGCAGAAAATAAACCCCCTTGCGTTCTAACACTCCTCACCGAGGTGGGAGGCTAGGGGCGGCTGGGTTTAAATTCTGAGTGATGCCCAATTCACCACTATCAGTCCAGTCGCGTTTAATGTATTTTAAACGTTCACGATTCTGGATGCACTAACAGTGGACTGCACCTTCAGTCTAGTCGTGCTCACGAACTAGCACGGCCGCGCCTTAGTGTTTGGTCGCGTTCAGTGAGAAACCGAAACGGCTAGCTACTTAAACAGTGCAGTTTATTTAAGCAACAGATATAAAGGTTCTTATGGTTTGCCGGTGATAAGTACACTGTCTGCAAAGCACGTGCAAGTAAAAGAAAAAATGTTAATGATGGTACAAAGCGCGCGCCAAAGTTCCAAACAATACAGCCTGGCTATAACCGTAACAGGTAACCCTCTAGAGAGGTTTCCAAGTTCCCCGAGGAAGCACTCGGTATAGTCTAAGTCTCACCCACAGGCGTCCCTATGTGGGGGAAGAAAGGCTCAGCCCCTCGAGTGGTCCCGGGAGTCAGAGGCAGTCCGTGATGGGGTCCTCCCTGACTTGTTTACGATGGTGTCTTCCCTGTGTGAAATGTATTGAACTGATTCATGTCAAGTGTGGAACAATGTTGGGAGTGTATGGTGGAGTGTGACCCTCTCTGTATATGTGACCTATGGTCGTTGTGTTGGTTCTTGTATAACCGTGGGCTTGGGAGAGGCAGGGGGGTGTGTGTATATGGTTCCCTGTTTTGTTCTTTTTTTTTTTTTGCAAGAGCCACCTGACGAACATTCTAGTATGCCAGTTGAAACCGGTTTTGTTGCTAACCACGTGGTGCTGGGCGAAGAAGAGTTTAAGATACGTCCGCCCCTGGAAATCATTTGCATAGACCAATCTTTTCTTGGGACCAGCTATGAATATGTATTAGCAGAAGAAATATAAACCAAAAACGGGAACTGTACGGTGTGCGTCTTGGTTGAGCAGAGGCTCCCGGCGCACCCAGCGCTGTTTGCTTGCCTCTATTCGTTTAATAAATTATAAACTTTAATTGGAATTCTGTTTGAGACTAAATCATTTATCACAACTGGGGGCTCGTCCGGGATGGTCTTGGTTCCTGAATTCTGACTCGATCTAGGAGGGGCACCCCACCATTTGGTGGCTCCTGATCGGGTCAGGTCGGGACTAACACCATCCTGAACCTGAGTAGGGGCAAGCAAAGAAATTGATTTTTTTTTATGAGCTCCCTTGCCGGCTGCAGCAGTTTATTTTGCCCGTAATTCTGCGCGCGAAGATCCAAACGAAGACGACGGAGTCATAAGTATTTAAGGCGTATACCGTTCGGTTGGGTGGGATTCGGTTGCCTGTGTGTGTAAGAGTGTGATTGAGACAGAACCTGGTTCCGAAGCGATTGTGGAGGTCTTCTAACCAACCGCGGTTCCAATCTCCCGCGAGGGACTTGGCCGGTGAAGGACCGAAGCGATTCCTATAGGATTCGTGGGTGGGTGATAGGTTCAAAACCCCCTGCAAGACACTCTTACCGGTAACCAAGGGCTGTAGGAATTGCCACAGTAAAATTCCTAGATGGGTCAGACAAAATCAAAGACCCAGAACCAGAAGAAAGGGAGCAAATTACCAGACATACCATCAGAAGGTCCATTAGGAATAATGATTAGGAATTGGAATGAAAGGGGCCCCAGAAAAAGAAAAAGTAAATTAAAATTGGTTCAATATTGTATGGTCGAATGGCCGAAGGAACCTTTAAAACCACATGTCTTCTGGCCTGTTTTTGGATCTTTTGAAGACTGGATTTGCCAGGCGTTAAATATATATATTAATTCAAAGGAACCTTTTAGTCAGGAGGAAAGTGATTATGCAGGATTATGGATCAGGACTTCACGTCCTTTTCCAGCCTCAATACCCACATTAAAAACAGGTAAAAATTTTGAGGAAGAAGAAGAAGGGGATAAAAACGAAAAAGAAAAAGATGATAAATGGGAGCCACTGGATAACCTTCCGCTTCCATATCCGAACAATCCACCTCCGGCGGCGGCTCCCTCTCTGGCGGCCGGAATACCTCCACCAGTACCGCCGTTGCCCCTGCCTCCACCACCAGCAGCACCGGAATTAGATTGACCTCCGGCTGCATGTACGAGAAGTAAGACTGCCACATCTGAGGGAGCTTCTCTATATCCCTTACGAGAAGTACCCCTCGGAGGCAATCAGGGAGGCATCGGGTTTGTGGCAGTCCCATTAAATACCACAGATGTAAGGAATTTCAAGAAAGAAATGGGGACTCTATTAGATGACCCCCTTGGAGTAGCTGAAAAACTAGATCAATTCCTAGGTCCCAATACTTATACCTGGGAAGAAATACAGTCCATTTTAGGGATTTTATTTACTGCTGAGGAAAGGGGAATGATTAGACAGGCTGGAATGAGAATTTGGGAAAGACAAAATCAGGCAGGACCCCCGGGAGATCAGAAATGGCCAAATGTGGATTCCCCATTGGGATCATCAACAACTCCAAGGAAGACAGAACATGAGAGATTTGAGAACATTAATCATACAAGGAATAAGGGAAGCGGTTCCCAGAGGGCAACATTAATAAAGCATTTAATGAACAACAAAGAAAAGATGAATCTCCAACAGAATGGTTAGAGAGGTTGAGGAAAAGCCTACAAATGTATTCTGGAATTGATCTGAATACAGTGGCTGGGACCGCTCTTCTTAGAACGCAATTTGTAGCCAAATCCTGGGGGGATATAAGAAGGAAGTTAGAAAAACTTGAAGACTGGCAAGAAAGAGGATTAGAGGAGTTACTTAGAGAAGCTCAGAAAGTCTATGTTCGGAGGGACGAAGAAAAACAGAAACTAAAAGCAAAAATTTTTGTAGCAGCAGTAAGAGAAAGTCAGAAAAATAAGACTCTGTCTGGAGAAAAAGGGAAAAAGAATAGATCAGACACCTCGGGGACAGCCTTATAGAGAGAGATTCACAATTCCTGTCTGTTATTACTGTAACAAGAAGGGACATGTTCAGAGGAACTGCCGTAAGCGAGAACAAGATGAGAAAATATTCAAAGAAGAATAGGGGTGTCAGGGGCTATATCTTCTGGGGACTTCAACATCAACAGAGCCCTTGATAAAATTATTAATTGGTCCCCATAAAGAGGAAGTTTTATTTTTAGTAGATACAGGAGCTGAAAAATCAACCATTCAAAAACTTCCAAGAGGAATAGAAAAAGGGGAGAGCTATATGTCAGTAGTTGGGGCGAAAGGGGAACCTTTTAAAGCACCTATCTTAAAAGATGTAGAAGTAGAAACAGGAGACAAGATTTGTCTTAATGATTTACTTTTACTCCCTGAAGCAGAATACAATTTATTAGGAAGGGACTTGATTTTAAAGTTAAACTTAAGCATTCAGAGTCAGGGGGACAAATTGCAGATTAAATTATATACTTTAACACAGGAAGATGAAGAAGCCATTAACCCCTCAGTGTGGTATAAAGAAGGGGAAACTGGGAAGATAAAAATGGACCCCATAAGCGTTCAAATAATAGACTCACATCGCCCAATTAGAATTAAGCAATACCCTGGAAGGTCGAAAGGAAGGACCCTACCCATGGAAGGTCGAAAAGGATTAAAACCTATAGTTGACAGACTTTTGGAAAAAGGAACTTTGGAACCATGTATGTCACCTCATAACACACCCATCCTCCCTGTAAAGAAACTGGACGGGTCATACAGAATGGTACAGGACTTAAGAGCTGTAAATCAGTGAACAATCACTAAATTCCCTGTGGTGGCAAATCCTTATACTTTACTGAGTCATATTTCTCCTAGGCATACTTGGTATAGTGTAATAGATTTGAAGGATGCTTTTTGGGCCTGCCCCCTGGATGAGGGATCCAGAGATTATTTTGCTTTCGAGTGGGAGGACCCTGAAACAGGAAGAAAACAACAGTTAAGATGGACAGTATTACCACAGGGGTTTACAGAGTCACCAAATTTATTTGGGCAAACTTTAGAGAAAATCTTACAGGATTTCACATTACCCCAGGAGGTAAAATTATTGCAATATGTAGACGATTTATTAGTAGCAGGAGAAACCGAAGAGGGGACCCGAAAAGCCACCATTAAATTGTTAAATTTTCTAGGGGAAAAGGGATTAAAGGTGTCCCGATCAAAGTTACAGTTTGTAGGACAGGAAGTAAAATACTTAGGACATTGGCTGAGTAAGGGAAAGAAGAAGCTAGATCCTGACAGGATATCTGGGATTTTATCCTTAAGGCCTCCACAAACTAAGAAGGAAATTTGGCAAATATTGGGATTACTAGGATATTGTAGACCATGGCTTGAAAATTATAGTGAAAAAGTAAAATTCCTATATGAAAAGTTAACTAGTAACCAACTTAAGTGGTTTACAGAAGATGACCAGAGATTCGAAGAAATAAAAAAGGCATTAATACAAGTACCTGTATTGAGCCTCCCCGATCTAGAAAAACCTTTTTATCTTTTTGTGAATACATCAAACCAGACAGCATATGGAGTTCTTACTCAAGACTGGGCAGGAATTAAAAAACCTGTGGGATATTGTTCTAAGTTACTTGATCCAGTAAGTAGAGGATGGCCTGCTTGTCTCCAAGCTTAGTTGCCACAGCGTTATTAATAGAGGAAGTTCGGAAAATCACCTTTAGTGCTCCTTTAAAGGTGTATACCCCACACAATGTCAGGAATGTTTTACAACAGAAAGCGGAAAAATGGTTAACGGATAGCCAGATCCTAAAGTATGAAGCAATACTAATAGACTCCCCTGACTTAGAACTGAAGGTGACTTCTGCTCAGAGTCCAGCACAATTTTTGTTTGGAGAACCATCGGAGGAAGTACAGCATAACTGTGTAGAAGTAATTGAGACTCAGACAAAGGTGAGGCCAGATTTAAGGGATACTGAGTTAAAGAAAGGAGAAGCACTGTTTATAGATGGCTCCTCCCGAGTGGTGGCAGGGAAAAGAAAATCAGGATATGCAATAATTAATAGAGACTTAAAACCTGTAGAATCAGGACCTCTGAGTCCATCATGGTCAGCTCAAGCTTGTGAGCTGTATGCCCTCTATAGGGCCCTGGAATTATTAAAAGGAAAAAGCGGGACTATATTTACAGACTCTAAATACGCGTATGGGGTGGTCCACACTTTTGGAAAAAATTGGGAAGAAAGAGGTTTAATTAATACTCAGGGGAGGAATTTAATGCATCAAGAATTAATAGTAAAAATTTTAAAAGCATTAAGAGAACCAGAAGAGATAGCGGTGGTACATGTGAGAGGACACCAAAAGGGATTAGATTATCGAACCAGAGGAAATAACCTAGCAGATAGAGAGGCCCAGGAAGCAGCCCTGAAGACTCAGGTCGCAAAAATTAATGCAGTACAAACACAGGAAGACATCAGCATCAGCGAAGAAAGACAAGAGGAGAGAGGGAAGAAATTTACCCCTGAGGAACAGACAAAATTGGAGAAAATAGGGGCTAAGTTAGAACAAGGAAAATGGACACTGCCCGACGGGCGAGAGGTGTTGCCAAAAGCCTATACCAGGCAAATATTAGAACAATTGCATGTGCGAACACATTGGGGTACAAAGTCATTAAGTGATCATTTCCTTAAACAGTTCGGTTGTATTGGGATTTTTGAAATAGCAAAGCAAATCACACAAGGATGTTTAACTTGTCAAAAAGTGAATAAGAAAGTGTGTCGACAAGTAGCCACAGGAGGGAGAAAAACAGCTTACAGACCATTTGAAAGGGTACAAGTCGATTTCACTGAATTGCCTAAAGTAGGGAGGATAAAATATTTGTTAGTGATAGTAGATCATTTAACACAATGGGTAGAAGCTTATCCCGTAGCGCGAGCTACTGCACAGATGGTGGTAAAAATTTTATTAGAGCACTTGATACCTAGATATGGAATAATCCAGTACATTGATTCAGACCAAGGTACCCATTTTACTTCTAAAATAATAAAACTACTATGTCAGTCGTTAGGTATTCAGTGGGAATATCACACTCCGTGGCACCCACAGAGCTCGGGGAAAGTAGAAAGAATGAATCAAACAATAAAACAACAATTAGCTAAATTAATGATTGAGACACAAATGCCTTGGACGAAATGCTTACCATTAGCACTTTTAAACATAAGAACTAAACCACACAGTGAGACTGGATTATCAGCATATGAAATGCTATATGGCATGCCTTATTTTCAAGGAATGTCTTTGGGGAATAATGTAATTGAAGATCAAAGTATTCAACAATATGTAATTACCATTGGAAAAAGATTAAAAGAATTAAGAGAAATTGGGATGGTGGTTCAAACACCACCTTTAGGATTTGCAATTCATCAGTTGGAACCAGGAGATAAAGTTCTAATAAAAACATGGAAAGAAGCAAACCCATCTCCCCTCTGGGAAGGACCTTTTCTTGTTTTATTAGCTACAGAGACGGCTGTGAGAACTGCGGAAAAAGGATGGACACATGTATCGCGAGTGAAAGGTCCAGTGAAGGAGTGGAGAGTCACCTCTGAGCCTGGAGAAACTAAGCTAACCATCAGACGAACCTGAGAAAACCTTCATCAGAGAATATAAGCTAAGTAGCTATGGGAATTTTATTATGACTACTCCTGTAAAAGTGGTAAACAAAGAGACTCCTAAATAGATAAGACAATTTGTTGACAACAGGAATCAATTAAGCATTATTCCTTAGGGATAGTAATAAGTTATCTACAGTATACATCAAATTTTAAGACAGAGCATATATACAAAATAGAGAAGGACACCCCTTAAGATCAAAGAAGAGGGCAAGACCGGAGGGGGAACTAGTGTTGCGGCTTAAAAAAGGTCTGCCAAGGGCTGCAACCCCTTCGGGCTGTGACCACCGATCACTATGACCCTGACCGGACCTCTTCTAGTCCTACTCGGGATGAGTTCCTTGACCCTGGCTATGGAAAATAACTGCAGTCAATGTGTGGTAACTACTAGAAGGGGACGGGTAAGTTCCCAAACGTTAGTGTATCATACTGTCTATGACTGTAAAGGCCAGAAAATGGGAAGCTGCAGTTATAACCAAACCCAATATGCTCTATGTAGAGAAGGTAACAAGACCATATGCTATGATCCAAAGGAACTCCCCTATCAATATTGGGTAGAAATAAGGACAAATTCAGAAGGAGGTAGAGTAATCGGAACAAGTAAGGTTATAACCAATTTAAGCCAGCCTGTGTGGGTAACTTTTGATGTTTGTGATGCTATTGATGATGACCCGTATACTAATTGCGGGAACATGGGCTGGAGAAAATATTACAGCCAGAGTGAAAAGTATATATGCCCCAGACCTAATTCGTCACCACCTACCAATTGCTATATCAATGACGTAGACGAAATTGCCAGGAGCTATCACTGCTGCGGAGGCATAGGATGGAATTGTGCCTGTTGGAGTACGGCTCCCACATGGGGATGGCCCCAACAATGTAAGGGGACTCAATTAAAAGCAGAGATTAAAAGGGGGAATGTTTCCCCCAATTGTACAGCCCGTTCCTGCAACCCTGTTAATCTAACCATTTGGAATCCAGAACAATGGAAGCAACAAGATGTAAAAATTGGACTATTGATTTATGGACCTGGAGGAGACAAAGGAGCTATTTTACAAAGAAAAATCTAAAGAGTCAGTACAGCACAGACTATTATTTAACTCATTCTATCATGAAATAGAGACAGGAGTAAAATATGAAATTCCCACAGTTACTAAAGATCTATTTATAAATCTTGCTGAAAACATTGCTAAGTCATTAAATGTAACTAATTGTTATGTTTGTGGTGGAACAAACCAGGGTGAACGATGGCCATGGGAGGCCATGGAGAGCAACATTAGTAATCCCCAAATATGGAAAACAGAAGGAAAGAGTAATAGGAAACAACAATGGGTACTCCAAACAAGTATAATTGGAGGGAGTTGTTGGCAAAATCTAAAAGAAAATGGAAAACAAGTAGGTAATCTAGAGTGTGAAGGAGGCTACCTATGGAATGAAACTCGGAATAATTGGGATAAGTGGGGAAGTCCACTAGAAATGAATAATCAACTTAAGAATTGGACCAATGGAGCAAACATACCAAACGGCTGGCCAACTCCTGAGGGACATTATTGGATTTGTGGTAAACTAGCTTATGCATATTTGCCAAGAAACTGGACGGCATCCTGTGTATTAGGAACCATAAGGCCCAGTTTTTTCCTGTTACCTATAAATTGGGGAGAGCGATTGGGAGTCCAAGTGTATGCTGAAGCTGGTGAGTTAAAAAAAAGGCGCTATGAACGGAGCCTACAAATTGGACATTGGAAAGATAACGAAAGGCCTCCCGAAAGAATCATTGCCTACTATGATCCAGCTACATGGGCAGAAGATGGATCCTGGGGTTATAGGACCCCAATATATATGCTAAATAGAATAATTAGGTTACAAGCTGTAGAAGAAATAGTTGTAAATAAAACTGGAGATGCACTGGGATTAATTGCGAAACAGAATACCAAAATGAGAACTGCTTTATACCAAAATCGCTTGGCTTTAGATTACTTGTTAGCAAAAGAAGGTGGTGTTTGTGGAAAATTTAATCTTAGCAATTGTTGTTTAGAAATTGACGATGAAGGAAAAGCTGTAAATGAACTTGTGAAAGAAATGAAGAAAATTGCGCATGTCCCAGTTCAGACTCGGAATGGAATCAATCTGGGAGGATTATGGGGAAACTTTATGAGCGGTGATTGGTTTACTAAAATCGGGATAGTAGTGTAGGGGATATGTGGAGGATTGTTAATAATTCCATGTTTAATACCTTGTTTTACTAGACTAATACACTCGGTTATACAAGGAATGCAGATAACTGCAGTACCTGTGGATCCAGAACCAGGGAAAGAGAAAACTCATTCCCTGATGATGCTAAAAACAAAAGAAGATCCAGAATTGGTACCAATTTGGCAAGTATTGACCCATTTAGAAACAAAAACACGAATCAATGCCATGAAAAAGAAGTTGGGGGATTGTGAAATGTATTGAACTGATTCATGTCAAGTGTGGAACAATGTTGGGAGTGTATGGTGGAGTGTGACCCTCTCTGTATATGTGACCTATGGTCGTTGTGTTGGTTCTTGTATAACCGTGGGCTTGGGAGAGGCAGGGGGGTGTGTGTATATGGTTCCCTGTTTTGTTCTTTTTTTTTTTTGCAAGAGCCACCTGACGAACATTCTAGTATGCCAGTTGAAACCGGTTTTGTTGCTAACCACGTGGTGCTGGGCGAAGAAGAGTTTAAGATACGTCCGCCCCTGGAAATCATTTGCATAGACCAATCTTTTCTTGGGACCAGCTATGAATATGTATTAGCAGAAGAAATATAAACCAAAAACGGGAACTGTACGGTGTGCGTCTTGGTTGAGCAGAGGCTCCCGGCGCACCCAGCGCTGTTTGCTTGCCTCTATTCGTTTAATAAATTATAAACTTTAATTGGAATTCTGTTTGAGACTAAATCATTTATCACACCTAGCATCCCCCCTTTTTTGGGCTATTTTTATAGTATTTTTTACCTTCAAGGAGGAGTTTGGGTGACTCTAGTCATAAATACTGAATTAAAGAATAAGGCTAGGTATGGCTTGAAGGTTTGCTTGCCTAAGTATGAGTTAGCAAATATAGCTTGGCTGACCACAAACAGGGGCTTACCCCCTTGCAGAGCTACGATAAAGGCATGTATACGTGGGCAGCAGTTGTGAGGCCAGCACAATGTTATCTTATCTCTGACAAATGGGGGGCTCCAAGCGGGAGGTAGCATATGGTAATGAATTACTGGAAACTAATGAATATGTTAATTAGTCCTTGTATGAATATGTATGTGTGGTGTGCATATATGTTGTTAAACTGACTCTGTCTGGTACGCACATTTGGAGGAGCGATCCCCTGTGCGTCCAGCGCTGCAATAAAGGATACCTGCTTAATCGTCATCCCGACTATTGAGTCCTGATTTCGTCTTTCACGGCATCAATACCTTTATTATGATTGGTGTAAAATTCTCTCGCCTCGCATTTAAAGGTAGAGTTTACGAAAAATTCAGGGCGCAGACTCAAGGAGGAGTGGTCGCACCTTGGAGGCGGGCAGCCTTCGGGCTGGAGGTGTGTTTTGGTATTATAATGGCATTATAATGAGCAAAGTTCGCACAAAGGACAGCATTTCATCAAAATTTGACGGACTGTTGGCTCAGGGTAGCAAACATGCCGCTTATCAGTTCCATAGGATCACCTTGTTCCCATTCTGCTGCGTAATCACAGAGCTTGGCCGTGGAATCTTCACTCCACTCCATCCTCCGTGTTGCTTTTGCAAGCAATATTGTTCAAGGAGTCATAGATGTAGCGGATTCCTCGCGTACCAGCTGCTGCTGTGTTCCACCCTGGAAACGTTTCGATTTCATACCTTTCCTTAATGTGTGAACAATCTATATTTTTAATACATTTTTTTTTAGGAATTATTGCACACATATTTTGTTTTTCCCCCTCCACAGAAGTGTCCAAAGTGTGGTTTGCTATTGCCTGAGAGATTCCTGCTGTTGCTGGATAGGGGGAAGCTGAAAGGACTTATACCGTGGGTTCCTACAGTCCTGAAAATCCTGTACGCTTCTTGGAGTAAGCCTTTCTGCCTTAACTTTGCTTGACTTGGAGAGATGTCTGCAAAGGCCTCTGGGGCTGAGTGACAGATGCTGCCTTCTGGAGTAAGATAGCTGTGTTACCAAAGGAGTCCTGGGTCAGCAGAGCATTCTGAGCTAATGGGGATGCTCTTTCTCAGAGGACTTTACTAGCAACAGGCTTTGTAGAGGAAATTGGGTGAGCTGCGTCAGAGTGGCTTGTGGGCAAGCTGGTGCTTGTTGGCATTGATGCATGGTGTGAAGGTAGAGGTTTCATCCCAAGGAGTGTTTGGGTCACTGGAAAGGTGCAGCTCTGTCCCATGTCACTAACTTTTCCTTAGCAAGTCAGGGGGATGCTGCTGCTTAAGCCTGGTCAAGCGGCTGGTCCACTGGGTCTGTCTGTCTGCCTGAAGACAATAAACAGGTCTGATTCAGCACTTATAAGGGGACTCTTCCTATCAAGAGGGAAAACGTTAAAAATACATTTAACCCTGTAGTCAATGCAGCAGCTGAGCTCTTCTCAAGTCCCTGAGCTGAGATGGTTCTGTGGGCCTGAGGGTTGCACAAGGGTAGGTGCTGCTTTCGGCTCATAGGTCTTCCCCAGGGAGAAAGGAAGACCTTTCTCTCCTTGGCCTCTCTAAGGAGCATCAGGAGGTCTGACTTTCGTATGCATATATCTGTCAAAATCAGCCCTCAAATCAGGTTCTGAAGTTGTCAGAGTGACCAAGGGCCTCTGATGCAGCACAAATTGTATGTCAGGGAGCAGAGCAGTGCTTCTGAACAGCTAAAATAGAGTTTTAAGCATGTGGTCTTAAGTCCCAGCTCTTCTGTGGCAATCTCTTTTGCATCTGTGGGTCTTCTCCCCACCTCAAAGGCATAGCTTGTCCTGAGAGCGTTGTACTGAGACCTGGTTTTGGTGGTGAAGTTCTTCAGCCTATGACAGAAAAGTGAAGGAAACCATTGAAGTGTAGTTTTGTACAGATCCAACATTAATATGGTCACCTTTTTGCATGTCCTTTTCTGCTGGGAACTGAGCTGGGATTGTGAACAAACTCAGTTCTTTGGGAGATGAATCCTCTCATAGACTACTTGTGTATGGAAAGATAACTCTCCCTCTGCTAATGTGGGGATGGTACAGGAGACCCAAACACAGGGATAAAGCATCATCCAAAACCCACTGAAAGGTGGTGAACTCTTCTGGCAGTGGGGTGCTCAGGCCAGACTTGGAAGTGCTGCCCTGGCAGCAGAGAGTCAAATCTGGGACCTGCTGATTTGGTTTGAGCTTTTGAACCAGAGAGAGACGTGCAGGCAAAGAGAGAGCTGACGACGGCATCGCAGGGAATGGAAATTGTCCTTGGCTGGGGAGGCCTGGCTGGACGTGGCGGAGGCTGAGCAAGTTTTGCAGAGCTAAGAGCCTGTTTCTCTGTAATTTAAGACTGCTCGTCTTCTGACCCCACTAGCTCTGATGCAGAGGCACTTTGAGGAGAGATTTTATTCTAGAAGAAAAACCTCTTTGCTGACAAAAAAGTCCCTCAGACCTCCCCTAGCCCCTGTGTATCTTTCCTTCCTTAAAAATACCTCACCAAATGACCAGAAAACAAATAGAAAATAACTTAACTTTTGGAAAACCCAAGAGGCATCCATACAGAAACGAGCACAAGCAATCACAGATACACTGAGCCACAGACAGGCTAGCACAGATGAAGTGCTTTGCTGGCACCTTCAAGTCCTGATTTATAATCTTGATTTTAGAGCTCAATGATTGGAACACCCCTTTCACAGTTCTACCTGTTTTACTTGCTGGCTACTCCGACCTGAGGTTTGGTAGTTATCCCCTGCCATACTTAGGACAAGACTCTGTAGTTGCTGGCACCCAGACCCCTGGGACCCGCAGCCCGATGTGGGGTTTGCCACATAGCCAGCACCCAGACACAGCCTGACACAGCCCCACGTTGGGCTGGCTGGTGGTCCATGTGCCTAGGCTCAGAATGGGGACCTCACTCATTCAGGTGACTGTGCTCTGGAGAGAGGTACTTTGGGCCACAGGGGTTGGCAGGGTTTAAATCTTTGCATGGGATGCCCCGAGGAAGGAAATATCCCCTTCCTCTTTCTGGGTCAGTGTCTGATTTGGTTCTAATTGCTGAATCAACAGGTAAGTGCCTGCTTACTGGTAATCAAGCCTGGTCATTAAGGAGCTCGCCTTACTGCAATCACTCCATACATTGGGATTTAATTTGGGAGTGCTGTGTAAAATAGGTGATTGCACAGTTATGGCACCAATCCTGATGACAGTGAGTTCACCTGCTGCTCCTCTGCATCTCTGCTGGTCCCTGGCCACAGTTTGAGTGTCCCTTCCCCAGCACAGAGGAGATGAAGCAGCTGGTGTTCTCCAGGGAGAGCAGGTACAGCAAGAATAGACAAATGGCAGCCACTCAGTAGGTGCAAAGTCATCTGTCAGTCCAGCACTGAGCCTTTGTAACAGGAGCTATAGGTGATACCTACAGAATGCCCGTGGATATTCACCCCTGATGAAAATCTTTGCATTTGGGCATAATGGCTTATGTGATTCCCATTAGCCAGACAGGAGAACCTTGCCAGTCATGTAACCAAAGGACCTGGGGCAGCTCTTTCTTGTCATCTCCAGAGCTTCCTGAGAGGGCTGTGTGTGACCAAGGGATATGGGGAACCAGATCTGCTGTCTGTTGAGTGAAAGGGCAGGGCGTGGGGGTGGGAAATAATTTGGCACTATTAGTCTGGTCACGTTCAATTTATTGAACTATCATGATTCAGATGCACTAATAGTGTACTGCACTTTCAGCTTAGTCACGCTCCATGGACTCACATGGCCATACCTAGAGAGTTTGGCGGCATCCAATGAGAAACTTGTACCATCCCCACTTTGTCTTCTCCCATCAACTCCAGCACTAGCTTGGACAGCAGAGTGATTGAAATTGCCATTAGCAATTGAACTCAGTGTGTGCTCCTCAGGATCGATGCAGTGTGTGCTCCTCAGGATCGATGCAGGCTTAAGTGAATGAGATCTAGGGACACAATGTTATCCTTTGGGGATAGGGTGATGGAGTGAACCCCTCAGGAGAACAAGTCCAGATGAACTCCTTGTAAAATCTGTGGTCACTTTCCTCCAGAGAGCAAGAAGTCTAAAATGCTGCTACCACTCAGCACTTGTCTTTTCTGTACTGTTGCATATGCCTGGAGCTCACCAGCAGGGCTAGTGAGCAATGATAGATGCATCCCAGTTTGATAAGTTCTTGTCTGGTGGCTCCTGCACAGAAGTTTTTTTTGGTTCCCCAGGAGGAGAGTTCTGGTGAGAAAGCTCTTGGAGTATCCACAGTTTTGCTAAGGGCTATGGCTATCAACCTGATTCAAGCAGAGAAAAATCAAACCTGGTTCCTTAATGATGAAGATGAGGCAGAGAAGGTGTTTCCTGATGGGATGGAGCAGCTGGAGGCTGTGTAGTTAGCTGACGAAGTGTGGGTAGTTGCAGAACTTCACTAGCACTAATGAAGGATGGGATGCAGAGGGACTGTGCTGGAGTTGTCTCCTGGAAAACTCATACATATTCATGACCTCAGGGAAATCCTTGGTGATCAGCCAAAGGAGAACTTGCCTGCTGTGCATGAGTTACGCTGGTCTCAAAGCAGGCACCACAAGGTAGTCATAAAAATTCTACCAGGAGCCCAAAGAGCCCTCGTCTCCTGCCAAGAACCTTTACAGTCAATCAGACTGGAAGGAGCAGCGGCTCAAAATGGAAGAGGGAGACCCTTTTTCACTATCAAGGGCTCAGAGGGACTGAAGAACCAGCCTCATGCAGCATCTGGCTCCCCTTCTCCTGAGCCCAAGGTTTCCTCTGCCTGGGTTGCTCCTGAACCAAGTCTGGTGGTGTTGATGTACCTGACATGGTAAGACTGGCGGAGGTGGGAGTTCTAAACCTTGGAGGGGCTATTGGTTTTCTGTTGTTTTATGAGTATTGACTAAGTATTTCTGGGTTGGGGGAGCTCTCTGCCACTAATTACAGCTGCCTGGCAGAGGTGCCAGGGGATTCCTTTTCTGGCAGGAACCAAACCAATAAGTAGTTTATGGCACTCACCATTGGGTGTATTTTGTATTGGGTATATTGTGTACTACAGCAGCTAAGAGCAAATCCTGAGAGTTCTGTATCAGTTTCAAACATGCTGGAAATTGCTCTCCAGCTTGTTAAGTCCAACTCTTCTGTGTATGAAGGAGAGGCCTCAAAGGCTGCCCCGAAGGTGGAGGAGTGGGGAAGGATAGGAGAATTATGTGTTCATCACAAAGGACAGCAGAAAGTAAAACCTTGTACCAGGGGCAGGGGTTTCAGCATGCATATCTGAGAAGCTTCCTTAAGAATCAGGATGGGGACTTGTGAGAAGCACCTGTGAGAGGGCATTCCATTGCTGGAAGTGCTCTGCACTTTCCTGCATCCACGCTTGCTGGGCCAACTGCTGCCCTGGATACTCTGCTCTGCCAGACAGACTCTTGCTGCCTGATTCTGGTTAGAGTGAAGGATCTTTGGGACAGGGACCACTTCCGCTCTAGGTTCTTACAGCATTGTGTGGTGAGGGAACATAGCTGGGATTTCCAAGCTGTCCTGCTGTGGAGCTGATAGCAATGCTGGACAAGTGGCAGGGATTTGCCAGTGGGACTGGGAAGGTGTGTGGAGAATGTAGCAGGCTGGTTTTGAGACCCAGGCATGTTTTCCTCCATACAGGTCCTAGTCCTAGACCTGTAAGGAAGGTATGCATTACCCTGGTATTTGCCCAGCTCTACAAGATTGGGATCATCTGTTGGAAAGGTAGGGTAACCCCTGAGTTAGCAAGGATAGTTAGTTGGACTGTGTTGAGCACAGCAAGGAAGGAGGGGTAAGTTATTCCTAGTTTTGACTACCTAGGTGTTAGTATCCAGTGTCGAAGTGTCTTGTGCTTGCAGATTTTTGCCTGATAAAGCTTGGCTGTTGTGAGTTACCATCAGTCACGATGAGAAATATGTTTCTCAGATCAAGTGTTCTTTGGCTTCTCAGTCAGCTGGAGTGGCTTTTGGTTAAGAGCCTCTAGGTAAGTATCATAGAATCACAGAATTGTCTAGGTTGGAAGGGACCTTTAAGATCATCTAGTCCAACCATCAACCTAACTCTGATAAAAAACCATCACTAAACCGTGTCACTAAGTACCATGTTAACCCATCTTTTGTAGACCTCCAGGCATGGTGCCTAAACCACTTCCCTGGACAGCCCATTCCAAGGCTTAATAACCCTTTCCGTGTAAACATTTTTCCTAATATCCTATATGAACCTCCTCTGGCACAATTTGAGGCCATTTCCTCTTGTCCTATCGCCTGTTCCTTGGGAGAAGAGACCGACCTCCCCCGGCTACACCCTCCTTTCAGGGAGTTGTAGGGAGCGAGAAGGTCATCCCTCAGCCTCCTTTTCTCCAGGCTGAACAACCCCAGCTCCCTCAGCCTCTCCTCAAAAGACTTATTCTCCAGACCCGTCACCAGCTCTGTTGATCTTCTCTGGACCTGCTCCAGCACCTCCATGTCTGTTTTGTGGGAAGGGCCCCAAAGCTGGACACAGCACTCGAGGTGGGGCCTCAGCAGTGCCCAGTACAGGGAGACCATCACTTCCCTACTCCTGCTGGCCACGCTATTCCTGATGCGGGCCAGGATGCTGTTGGCCTTCTTGGCCACCTGGGCACACTGCTGGCTCATGTTCAGCCCACAGTCCACCAACACCCCCACGTCCTTTTCTGCCAGGCAGCTCCAGCCACTCTGCCCCAAGCCTGGAGCGCTGCAGGGGGTTGGTGTGACCCAAGGGCAGGACCCGGCACTTGGCCTTGTTGAACCTCATCCCATCGGCCTCAGCCCATCCATCCAGCCTGTCCAGATCCCTCTGCAAAGCCTTCCTACCCTCCAGCAGGTCGACACTCCCACCCAACTTGGTGTTGCCTGTGAACTGACTGAGGGTGCACTCGATCCCCTCGTCCAGATCATTGATAAAGATGTTAAAGAGAACCGGCCCCAATACCGAGCCCTGAGGGACACCATTCATGATCGGCCGCCAATTGGATTTAACTCTATTCACCCCCACTCTCTGGGCCTGGCCTCCAGCCAGTTTTTAACCCAGCGGAGAGTACTCCCATCCAGACCATGGACAGCCAGTTTCTCCAGGAGGATACTGTGGGAAACCATGTCAAAGGCCTTACTAAAGCCCAGGTAAACAAAGGATGAAGCGAAAGCAAATAAAGCAGATCTGCTATCGACCGACCAGCCAGCACAATGCCATTGATGAATTTTTCTATAAGGTAATAAGGGATATCTCTGAATCAACTGTCCTTGGCCTTATGGGTGATTTTAACTTCCCAGGCTTCAACTGGGAATATCATACAGCAGACACAACAGGTCCAGGAAATTTCTGAAACACAATGAAGACAACTTGGTGCAGGTACAGAGGGAGCCGACTAGGAGAGGTGGTCTCCCAGATTTGTAGTTTGTAAACAGAGAGGGACTTGGGGGTGAAGTGATTGGTGGCTGGCTTGGTCACAGTGACCACAAAGTAGTTGAGTTTCAAATTGTTGGCGATAGGAGAAAAACTGCCAGCAAAACTTCGACCATGGATATGTGGAGAGCAGACTTGGGGCTACTGAAGGAGATAGTCAGTAAGGTCCCCTGGGAATCTGCTTTTCAAGGTATCAGGGTCCGTGAATGCTGGTCACTATTTAACAGCCATATCTTAAGAGTGCAGTGTCTAAAGTCAAGCAAGCGGGGCAGAAGGCCAGCTTGGCTGAGCAGGGATCTTCTTCTAGAACTTAGGCAGAAAAGGAAAGTGTATGGACATTGGAAGCAAGGACAGGTGACACAGGAGGTCCACAGAGATTCTATTTGTCATGGTAGGGAGAAAATTTGTGTGGCCAAATCTTGATTAGAGTTCAAGCCAGCCAGCACTGTGAAGGAAAACAAAAGGGCTTTTAAAAATATGTTCTGGTGACCAGCGATAGGACACGAGGGTATGGAAATGAAGCTGTGTCAGGGGAAGTTCAGCTTGGACTTTAGGAAAAGTTTCTTCACTGAAAGGGTGGTTGATCACTGCAACAGGCTCCCCCGGCAAGTAGTCATGGTACCAAGCCTGTCAGAGTTCAAGGAGCATCTGGACACACTCTTAGACATATGGTTTAGTTTTAGGTAGGCCTACAAGAAGCAGGAAGTTGGACTTGATGATCCTTATGTGTGCCTTCCAACTTGAGATGTTCTATGTTTCTATGATCTCCAGCAATTAGCAATGTCAGTAAGGCACCCACTTGCATCTAATCAGCCCCAGTAAGGGAGACCAGAGTTTTCCCTCCTTAAGCTTCAGGTGGTCAAGTGCATCCTTAGATCCTGCAAGGAGATTCAGCATGCCCTTAAGAGCATTTGCTCCACCATGGAGAGCGAGCCTCCTTGATCCCCTGCACAAAGGTATGCCATGCAGGCAGGAGGAACCATAACTGAACTAACTGCTTAACCCTGCCTCTGCCCACTAGCTCCTTGCTGGCCCATGGGACCTCTGAAGCATGGTGGTCAGGTAAAGCTGCTTTATGCACTGACAGTAGACTCCTAACTGTGGACTTAACTGGTCATTTATCTTGGGAGAAAAATATCAAGTGTGCAGTAACCTGCACAGGGACCTGGCAACCATGTCAGTATATATGGCTATGGAGAAAGAGTGGGGACACCAGACAAGGTTTGGCTCTGCAGAATTTGCTCAGTTTTGGTCTTCATGGTGCACTGTGGTTTACACCAGTTAGGAAAAAGGCCCTTGTTGAGGTATGGGGTAGCCCATTCCCACTCCAGATGACCACACAGGCCCTACTATTGCCTGGATGAGAAAAGTGCATTTATTTGTTCCAGGTTAGAAAGGCATTTCTCTAGTATGTGCAGCAGTAACATCCCACACATGCAGAGAGCCCACAGCCTGCCCCACATCCCATGGAAGGACCCAGTCACTGGAGGAGCAGCCCAGCCAGCACCAAAGCCATCACTGCAACCATCCATGGGCTGTGCCAGCTGCTTTCCATGCCCCCTTTGCTTGCCTGGCACTACCTGTACTAGCTGTCTCCCTTGCCATTCCTGCTGTTGCAGTAGTCTAGCCAGATGGGGCACTGGAAGGCAGAAGGGACTCTTTGGCAACTAACCAGTGTGTCCAGAACAGTGGAGCCATGGAGCAGAGGAGTTGGAAGGATGAGAGCCAACAGAGGAGCTGGATCTTTAGTCCTTGGAGTCCAGGTGGATCAGGAGCATCTTCTCTCACGCAGTGGGAAAGGGTGGCCTGAAGCTGGTGACACAGCCAAGCTGGCAGATGGTGTGGAGCTTGGCCCCTCAGAAATATGGAGAGGCTTGGAGGAACTGGAGGGGACTGCCAGGGAGGCTGGGTTCCATTCTGTTATTCTCCTCGTGCACCTGGGACACTTCAGTGGAGCCTGCCTCAAATCCAGGCACAATGTGGGTTGTGTGCCCAACTGAGGGCATATTTCCAGCTTTCTCTGGCTTTCAGATCAGCCTGGCAGGGGAGAGATTTGCTTACTGGAGCTGTGTCTGTATCCACCTTTGTGACCAAGTAGGTCCTTTCCTTCTGGTACTCTCTGCTTTCTCAGGCCAGCCCAAAGCAGGCAGTGATGGTCTGCCTACTCCCTCCAGCAACAGTGACCAGACACGGTGTATGGCTGGCTCTGCTCCCCCACCTCAAGGCACACACACCATTGGGCAAAGATGTAGATGTCAGCAAGGAGAGAAGGTGGCTTGGTGCTTGTGGGTAGGGGATGGAGAGGAACTGTCAGCACAGGCAGGAGGGCAACTGCTTCAGCTTCAGCCTGCCAGTGTCCCCAAAAGGATACTCATTTGATGCACTGTAAGGCCAGCAGAGCAGGTAGGTAAGACACGCAGTTGGTGTGAAGGGTCACATGTGTGACAAAACCCTTGTTGCTTGCTGGTCCTGTCATTCTGAAAGCCAAAGGCAGCTCTGTGAGAATCACTTCATGTAATGCTGAAATGCAGCCACCTCTTGGGTGGAGCACTGCACTACAGCACACCGGTGCCACCAGAAAGGGAGAGAACACAGGCACTAGCACCTTGCAAAATGTCCTTTTTTTTAAGACACTGTCCCCAGTTCTGACCTGGCTGGAGAGGCAGACCACTCGTGATGTAGGTGCAGGGAAGCAAGAGGCTTAGACCATGAGAAATCTCAGGTCTTCCTCATGAGAGCAGCTGAACTCTGGAACCACTGGAATCCCAGAGGATTGGGATATTTTTGCCAGGAATTGCATGACCCCCCTTGACCCAACCAGGGGATGCTGGCACCTCTGGGTGGGTGAACTGCTGAGAAGTGTCAGATCACTGTTTGCGTCCAGCTGCTTGTTTCTGCAGGTGGCACCTGGGAGCAGGATGAAGTGGAAGGGAGATGGAAGAGTAGCCCAACCACACTTTTTGCTTGGATTTAACCCATCCAGATAGTCCCTGGTACTGAAGTTTCCTTCTGCCTGCAGTGCTGTGAACCTTCTCATTGCAGCAGGCTGTTTCACCCTATCTTGTCTTGGTACCTTGCAAGCAAGCACAAGGAGCAAGACAGGCCAGGATGTGTTCTCTGTGGCAGTCAAGGCTGGAGCTTACCCCATCGGGACCTCTTCCTCATCCTGGACTGTAAGTGTGGGCTCAGTCAGAAGTGGGGCAGCTGATACAGTCGCCTTACGCAGCCCTTGGGAACAATGTAGCTGGCACCGATCGGGGCCAGAGAATCCTGGGTGACCTCCCAAGAAGGGACTCGGCTCAGAGTGCAGGTGCCTTTCTGCACAGGGTGCAGGAGGTCTAGGGGTGGTGGGGGAACAGGAATTGCTAGATGACAGGTTTTGTGCTGGGCTGTAGCCCCTGGGGAATGAGAGACGTGTCTACTGCAGGACTAGGATGTCTCGGGCGGCTTCTCTTATGTTGTCTTCCATTTACCTTGCTGCCTGCACATGATGCTTTTCTGAAATGGGGGCTTGGGGATAGCTATCACCCTCTGAGTGGCATCTCTAATGAGCTGGGTGACTCTCAGTGGGCCTGTGGTAGGGCGAGGAGCTGGGTTTGGGTCTCAAGTGCTCTAACCAGAAGGCAGTTCTTTCCTGTAGAAAGTGCAGCCTGGGGCAGCACTGGCTTTGCACCAGAGAGATCTGGAAGTGCTGCCTGGGGGTTGTTAGGGCAAGGGAGACAAAACTGGTCGCCAAACTGCCTTTGGCATGGATCGATACCACTGGAGTTTGAACCATCTGCCTAATGATGGTGGATCATGATCTTCCCATGCCCTCACTCAGTCCAGCCTCTCAGACTGCTCTCCTTCCCAGCCCAAGGACGTCTTTAGACTGTTACCTGTCCACAGAGATGGCGGCCAGAGTAAAGCCACTAGCAGACATGGTGAGGTAGATGAAGAAGTGGACAGCCTTGCAGATGAAGGAGCCAAAGACCCAGCCCTCGAGGGAGTAGATGGTGGCCTGGAAAGGCACGCAGAAGACAATGAAGAAGAAGTCAGCCAGGCAGAGGTTGAGGATGAAGAGGTTAGTAGTGTTGTGGCCCATTTGCCCATTGCGCAGCAGCACTGCCAGCACTGGGCTATTGCCCACTGTGCCCAGGAGGAAGATGAGGGAGAAGACCACAGGGACAATGACACTGGCAGGGCTGAACTGGCAACTGTCGGAGGAGTTTCAGTACGCAGCCAAGCTTGCAAGGTCCTCGTGCTCCCTCATTCTGTGTTGTGGTGAGGTGTTGGAGCCTGGGGCAACACAGGGAAAGATGTGAGATACTGGAGAAACACTTCTTAGCCTGTTAGCTTGACTGATTGGCTTGTTGGTGCACTGGAAACACAGAGCCCTGTTCCTTGTTTTCAGCTCTGTGACCCACATGCTTTTCAGCAGGTTCCTCTGGCTGCTGCTGGTGTGGAGGACAGGTAGGGTTACTGGGCATAAGGGGTGCCCTGCTCCCCCTTTCTGGACCTGGAATGAATCCACAGCCCATGTGCAGATGCTGCCTTGGACTGATGATGCTGGAAGTGCGGTTTAGGGGAGAGGAGAAGATAGCATCTGTCCCCAGCTTCCTCCTCTGTGGGATAATGGAGCCAGGATCTCCACCTCCCAGCTGGTCCAGCTGATGGCAGGAGGGGTGTGACGTTCTTTCCCAGCAATGGGGCTCCAGCCCCAAACCAGCCAGCTGGACAAGCCAAAACATTTGCTCCCCCAATACTGACATGCAGAGTTTTATCTCTCCCCTGCTCACAGATTTTTTTTTACCTGCTCCTAGAATAAAACTCAGACACTAGATACAGAATCACATAATCACAGAATTGTAGAGGTCGGAAGGGACCTTCAGCGATCATCTAGTCCAACCCCCAGGCAAAGCAGGTTCACCCAGAGCAGGTTGGACAGGAATGCATCCAGGTGGATTTTGAATATCTCCAGAGAAGGAGACTCCACCACCTCTATGGGCAGCCTGTTCCAGGGCTGTGTCACCCTCAAAGAAGTTTTTCCGCATGTTCAAATGGAACTTCCCGTGTTCCAGCTTGTGTCCATTGCCCCTTGACCTGTCACCAGGCACCACTGAGAAGAGTCTGACCCCATCCTCTTGATATTCACGCTTTAGATACTTATAAGCATTGACAAGATCCCCTCTCAGTCTTCTCTTCTTCAGGCTAAACAGACCCAGGTCTCTCAGCCTTTTCTTGTAAGCGAAGTGCTCCATTTGCTTGATCATCTTCATAGCCCTTTGCTGTACCCTCTCCAGCAGTTCCCTGTCCTTCTTGAACCAGGGAGCCCAGAACTGGATGCAGCACTGCAGATGTGGCCTCCCCAGGGCAGAGTAGAGGGGGAGAATGACCTCCCTCGACCTGCTGACCACACTCTTTTTAATGCACCCCAGGAGACTATTTGCCTTCTTGGCCACAAGGGCACATTGTTGGCTTACAGTCAACTTGTCCACCAGGAATCCCAGGTCCCCCTTTCTACAGATCTGCTCTCCAGCAGGTCAGCCCCTCACCTGTACCAGTGTATGGGGATATTCCTCCCCAGGTGCAGCACCCTACACTTGCCCTTGCTGAATTTCATCAGGTTCCTCTCTGCCCAACTCTCCAGCCTGTCCAGTTCTCGCTGAATGGTGGCCATTCTTGCTGAATGGTCAGCCACCCTTCCCAGTTTTGTGGCATCAGCAAACTTGCTGAGGGTACACACTCTGTCCCCTCATCCAGGTCACTGATGAATATATTGAAGAAGACTGAAATCAGTACTGATTCCTGGGGAATACCACTAATTACAGGTGTCCAACTGGACTCTGCACCACTGATCACAACCCTCTGTGCTCTGCCACTCAGCTGGTAGAGGAGGGGATACAGGGCTGGAAACTTCTACAGATATATCAGGGATAAAGGCAAGACTAGGGAAGTTGTGGGCCCTCTCCGGAAGGAAACGGGAGACCTGGCCTCCCAGGATATGGATAAGGCTGAGCTACTGAGTGAATTTTTTGCCTCAGTCTTCACCGGCAAGGGCTCTAACCACACTGCCCAAGTCACGGAAGGCAAAAACAGGGCCTCTGAGAATGAAGAACTGCCCACAGTAGGAGAAGATCAGGTTCGAGACCACCTAAGGAACCTGAAGGTGCATAAGTCCGTGGGACCTGATGAAATCCACCCACGGGTCCTGAGGGAGCTGGTGGACAAAGTTGCTAAGCTGCTTTCCATCATATTTGAGGAATCGTGGCAATCTGGCGAAGTTCCCGCTGACTGGAAAAAGGGGAACATAACCCCAATATTCAAAAAAGGAAAAAAGAAGACCTGGGGAACTATAGGCCAGTCAGCCTCACCTCTGTGCCTGGCAAGATCACGGAGCAGATCCTCCTGGACTCTCTGCTAAGGCACATGGAAAATAAGGAGGTGATTGGAGACAGCCAGCATGGCTTCACCAAGGGCAAATCATGCCTGACAAATTTGGTGACATTTTACAATACTGCCACAGGCTTGGTGGACAAGGGCAGAGCAACAGACGTCATCTACCTGGACTTACACAAAGCATTTGACACTGTCCCGCACGACATCCTGGTCTCAAAATTGGAAAGTCGTGGTGACGCGCAGAAACAAACCCTACAACTCGCAGAGAGTTATAAAGCAGGTATGTTTATTGCGGCGCCGGGTGCAAGGGGGATTTCTCCTCCTAACTTGCACACTGTCTCGTAAATCAAGCATCTATTTATGATAAAACAGCATACATATTCATTAATGTGGGCTGGGTTATTATATTTAATTCTAAGAAAAGGCGTTAGTATTCTAATTATTTCTAGGAACTCATTATCATAAGTCTCCTCCCCTTGCCACATGCGTACTGTTGCCCGGTGGTGGTGGGCCAGGGTCTTCTGGAGGAAGGCTCATATTCTTCTTCACTGTGTACTTTTACCTTTGGCTTAGAATGCTGGGCTGGCTGGACCCCAAACCGCGAAACTAGTCCCGGCCAGATGGACACTTTACCCAGACAATTGGGTTCCTCCTTAGCATGCAGGCTGTTCCTGCTATCTTATACACAAGGCCAGCTCCTTATCTTGGAATGCTGGGCTCCTGGGCTCTGAGCTCTGTTCTTTGCCAAGCTGTACTAAATCTACACTAACGACCTTTAACCATTCATTCTCCGAATCAGTGGGTTCGATGGATGGACCACTCGATGGATAAGGAACTGGCTGGATGGCCGCACTCAAAGGGTTGTGGTCAATGGTTCAATGTCCAGTTGGCGGCCAGTGACGAGTGGAGTTCCTCAGGCGTCGGTACTGGGACCAGTGCTGTTGAACATCTTTGTCGGAGACATGGACAGTGGGATAGAGTGCACCCTCAGCAAGTTTGCCGACGACACCAAGCTCGGTGTCGCGGTTGACACGCTGGAGGGAAGGGATGCCATCCAGAGGGACCTGGACAGGCTTGAGAAGTGGGCTCATGCAAATCGCATGAAGTTCAACCAGGCCAAGAGCAGGGTCCTGCACCTGGGAGGGGGCAATCCCAGGCACACATACAGGTTGGGCGGAGAATGGCTGGAGAGCAGCCCTGAGGAGAAGGACTTGGGGGTGTTGGTGGATGAGAAGCTCAACATGAGCCGGCAATGTGCACTGGCAGCCCAGAAAGCCAACCGCATCCTGGGCTGCATCAAAAGAAGCGTAGCCAGCAGGTCGAGGGTGATTCTGTCCCTCTACTCTGCGCTCGTGAGACCCCACCTGGAGTACTGTGCCCAGCTTTGGAGTCCTCAACACAGGAAGGACATGGACCTGTTGGAATGGGTCCAGCGGAGGGCCACAAAGATGATCAGAGGGCTGGAGCACCTCCCCTATGAAGACAGGCTGAGAGAGCTGGGGTTGTTTAGCCTGAGAAGAGCTCCGGGGAGACCTCATAGCAGCCTTCCAATATCTGAAGGGAGCCTACAGGAGAGCCGGAGAGGGACTCTTTGTCAGGAAGTGTAGTGACAGGACAAGGGGTAATGGTTTTAAATTGGAAGAGGGGAGATTTAGATTAGATACCAGAAAGAAATTCTTTACTGTGAGGGTGGTGAGGCACTGGAACAGGTTGCCCAGGGAAGTTGTGGATGCCCCATCCCTGGAAGTGTTTAAGGCCAGGCTGGATGGGGCTTTGAGCAACCTGCTCTAGTGGAGGTGTCCCTGCCCATGGCAGGGCTGTTGGAACTCAATGATCTTTAAGGTCGCTTCCAAATCTAATCATTCTATGATTCTATGATTCTATGAAATGCTTTTGGCAGTGACAGCTACCACACAGCTCCATTTTGTGCCCAGGTGGGGACTTCCTGAAGAGGGCAGCTCTGATGGCACCACTCCTGCTTTGGTTTCAGGAACCCAGATACCTATTCCTTTTCTATGTCTCACAGGACAGCTCTCCCCAGGACCCTAGGCTTTTTGTGTCATTCCTTTGCCCCTAAAATAAGCATTTGGACTGAAAGCACAAGGTGAGGTTGTGTGTGGAAACAATAGTTTCTCTGTCACAGGGACAGAAATCTGTCTGCATATTTTTGAGTTCTGGAGCTGGGGGAATATCACATACAGATACAGGCACAGCTTTCCTTGAATAAACATATGTTTTGGGTTCTTCCCCCCTCTGCGCAGACTCTGTGCAAGAAACCAACCTCCAGTTTGTGCATTCTCTTTCAGATGGGGGAATTAGCAAGGGCTCCCTGGGGAGCACCGGCAGTGAGAGTGCAAGGGGCATGTGAACATGGGTCCCTGACTGCAAGTGTTCCTGGTATCAGTGCAGATTTGGGGATGCCAGCAAGCTGCGTGGAATCACACCGAGCCCTGTTCAACACTATCACAGCTGTAATGACACCATTCCTCTACAGTCGCAAGTATCCTCGGAGGCAAGTGCCGAAGGCTATTAAAGTTTGGAAACAGATGGTGGTCTTTTGGTTGGCCTGCCCAACAGTTGGTATGAGCCACATAAGCCCCATGGCATGGCAGCCTCTCCTCTGTGCAGGCAGCAGGACGCTTATGTTGCTGCCTGTGAGCTGGACTCTGCTCTCTGGGACCTCAACAGTCCTGGCACCTTATTTGTGAACGTGCGCATTGTTCCTAGAGCACACACCCATCCCAAAGCAGAGGGGATTTCACAGAGATGGCTTCAGTTGCTCTGAATGTGGATTTGCCTTGTGGCAGGTGCAGTGCAGAAATGTTATGTCTGGCTTAGACTCTTCTGCCTGATAGTAACCTTGAGCTCCATGAATGCTGCTTGTGTGGGAGAGGGTTGAGCTTTCCTCTGCAAAGCTGGGATGGCCAGTACCGAAGTGCATGCTAGTTATTTTTGCTTTCTGCCTCAGTGCCTGAACATGGCCAATTCAAATGGCAGTGGCTGCTCTCAGTACAGGCAAAAGTGCCCCTGCAATCACCTGAAGAAGAAAGTACCCCAGGCAGTGCGGATGTGTGGCAAGCAGGAGAGCTTACATTGGTGCTGGCAGGAGTGGGAGAGACAGATGGAACCTGCCAGAGGGTCTGGTGTTAGACTCTGGTTGAGGACCTCTGTCTCTTCTCATGCTACCTAAATTCTCTAGCATACGGGAGCTTCCCTGAATGCAGAGGAGAGCAACTCAGGCTGCTACTGGTGTTTGATTCTTACCTCTAGTTGATTGCACTAGTTTAGGCTGTACTAGGTATTATACCCCGTGTGGCACCGAGATCCTTCTTCCATGGGGCTGAGAAAGGTATTAGCAAAGCTGGAGAAAAAGCTGACAGGTCAGTCAGAAACCGACTTCATTTTATCATCCACCCAGACAGTGCCTGTGTTGCCTGGTAGAGTCTCTAGCTGCTTCACCTTGCATGTCTCCCCCACCCTTCTCATTACCAAGAGTCCCTCTCACAAGGCAGAGAAGCTGCTAGTCACTCCTCCTCAAAGGCTGCTCTAAAGAGAACAAAAAGGGAATACTTGCCGCTCTCCCCCCTGCAAATCAAGGAAGGCAACCCAGCAAATGTCCCCCTTGCTGGTGCGACCTACAATGAAATCACTCTGGAGTACAGGCACATCACATAGCCTGGTTACAGTCATGTACTGTGCATGAGTCACATGGTGTATCTATAAAGCCTTGTCTTTTAAGAGCTTTCAGACGCTCAGGTATTCTCATAGGTGGATAACAGTCAAGCAACTGGAGCAACAGGAGAAAAAGAGACACAGAGGGAGTATAAAGCATCTGAACTGTAAAATTCTCTGGGTGGCAGCAAAAGCAGGAGCTGCAGTGAGTCCCAGACCCCTGGGGCTGTGTCCCCATCTTCTGTGTCCCAGTCCCTCCCTGCCCCATTCTGCATCCCCTATGCCTCCAGATCCCTGCCCTGCTCTCTGTCCCTGCCTTGTCTATTGTGCTGTTCTTTGTCCCGCCACCTCTTTCTTTGCCTATCCATCCATCTGCCTGGTTCTCTTTCACTCTGCTTGGCTTCCCAACCCTCTCTTTCCCTCTGTATTTTTTTCCATTTTGTTGTACAACTGTTCTCTCTATTCTGCATTCTGCTCCCATTCTTCAGTCCTAGTCCTTGTTGCTCTCTCTGTCCTTCTCTCCATCCCTAGTTTTTCTTGCTGTGTCTCTGTCTTGCTCCCCATCACTGTTTTTTTCTTTCTTCATTCCTCTGACCCACTCTCTGCCCCTCCTTTTTTCTCTCTATCCCACTGTTCTGCTCCTCATCTCTCTGTCCCTCTTTCCCTGTCCTTTCTTTAATTCTCTGTTGTTCTCCCTGTCCCTCTATTTCTCTTTCTATGCTGCTGTCCTGCTCCTTGTCCCTGTCTTTTTCTCTGCATCCCATTTTCTGATATTCTGTCCCTCATCTTTTTTGTTTATCCCTCTCTCCTTCTTTTTCCTTCTCTCTCCCACTGTCCTGCTGCCCATCAGTTTCTTCTTTCTCGATTTCTTTGTCCTGGTACTGTCTCTCTGACCACCTTCCTGTCCCTATTTTTCTCTATCTCTTTGTCCAGCTCCTTGTTCCATCATTTCTTGCTATGTATCTCTGCCCAGCTGGCTGTCTCTTTTTCCTTCTATTGCTCTGTGCTGCTCTCCATGCTTTTTTTTTTTTCTTCCTCTGTCTCTGCCCTGCAGCCAAATGTGGTTTTCTCTTTGTTCTGATCAGCATTCCTTTTTTCCTTCTTGTCCTGATCCTTGTTTTATCTATTTCTCTGTCTGTACATCCCTGCTCCTTTTTCTATCCCTCTGTCCTTCTGCATGTCCCTCTCTTGTTCTATTGCGCTGTCCTTTTCCCCATCAGAATTTTTTCCTTCATCTTTCTGTCACGCTCTGTCCCTCTCTCATTCTCTCAGTCCTGCTCCTCATCCATGTCTTTTATTTTTCCATCTGTCCTGAAACCCACCGCTATTTTTTGCTTCTTCATCTCTCTGTTCTGCTGCCCATCACAGTTCTTTCTTTCTCCATCTCTGTCATGCTCTGTCCCTATTATGATTTGAGAAAAGTGACAACAGTTTATTGTCATTTAGACAATTATTCTATCACCCGATGACCCTCTCCTGGGTCCCCGGGGAATTCGGAAACACAAAGAGACACGAGGGTTGAAATATAAATAGATTTAATAGAATAAGACTAAAATAATGAACAATAATACTAAAGAACTATTAATCCCGATACTGATATAAGATATACAAGAATTCTACTCAGCCAATTCTATCACAGGGAAGCCGTGCACTCCCAGCAGTGGATAACAAACGTGGGACACTGTGAGCGCTGCGGCTTTGGGAGGAAGGGAAGGGCTCAGGGCTCCGGCACCGGGGCAAGGAGTTCTCTGGACCCTCTGCCATCAGGGGAGAGAGACCTATGCAGCAAACCATTCTAATTTATATTGAATGTGGGGTTCATGGTATGAAATAATCTTGTTGGCCAGCCTGAGTCAAATGCCCGGGCCTTGCTCCTCCTCATCCCTGCACCTGACAAGGCTTGAAAACACCAAGACCTTGAATCCCACAGAGCCTGGCTGGCTATAAAGTACATATTTTCATGGATTCAGGCACTAGAGTCTTCTAAAAGTGCAGTTTTCCCCAGCATTAGAAGAAAAGTTAGTCCTGCGTCTCTCAACCTAGGACAGTCTCTTATTTTTGTCACACAACCCTTCTTTCTTCATCCCTGTCCTGCTCCCTGTTCCTTTTTCTTATTCTATCCCAGTGTCCTGCCCCATGCTCCTCTTTCCCTTTCTGTTCCTTTGCCATTCTCCTTCTCCTATTTTGTTGCCTATTCCTCTGTCCTGATTTCTGTCCCTTTTTTCTGGCACTGTTCTTCTTCCTGCCCCTTTTCTTTCTCTCTGCCTCTCCCCTCTGCTCTCTGTCTCATTCTTTCTCTATCCCTGCCATTCTTCTTCTTTCTCCCTCTGTCCTGCTCTCCATCCCTGCTTTGTCATGCTCCATCTGTCCTCTGCCCACCACTATTTTTTTGTCCATCTCCATCCTCCTTCCTTTCCCTCTCTCTCTTATCCCAGTGTGCTGCTGCACACCCCCACTTTTTCTTGCTATCCCTCTGTCCTCCTTCCTATTTATTCCTATTGCTTCTTTCTCCATGTCCTGCTCCCTGTCACTTTTTTCTCTGTAACTCTGTTCTGCTCCCTGTCCCTATGTCTTCTTTCTCCATCTCTTTCTCTCAATCTTTCTGTCCTGCTCCCTCTGCTTTTTCCCCCTCTGTCGTACTCCCAGTCCTACTGATTTTCAGTTCTGCTATATCCCTCTGTCCAACTGGCTGTCCCAATTTTCTTCCCTCTATTCTGTCTTGCTCCACATCCCTATTTTCCCTTCCTCCATGTCTGTCCTGCAGCCCATCACTGTTTTTACCTTCCCCATTCTTTACCCTGATTTGTATCCCTCCCTTTTCTCAGTCTCTGTCCTTCTTTTTCTCTGTATGTCCTGCTCTCTCCCTTACTCTACCCCTCCTTCCTCCTTCCTCTCCTACTTCTCTCTATCCCTCTGTCCTTCTCCCTGTTCCTGTCTTTCTCTGTTAATCTCTCTGTCCTTCTTCCCATCCTTTTTCACTGTCCATCTCTCCTGTTGCCTATTGCTGTTTTTCTTTCTGCATCCCACTGCCCTGCTTCCCATTCATCTTACTTGCTTGATAAGTCTTCCACTCTTTAGCAGTATTTTTTTCTCCAGCTCTCTGCACTGCTCCCTGTCCCACTCTTTTTCTCTCTATCTCTCTGTCCTGTCCCTGTTCCTTTTTTCTTTCTCTCTCTGCCCATTTCTGTCATTCCTTCTGCATCCCTGTACCTCTGTTTTTCTCTGTATTCTTGTGTGCCTCTCCCTGTTCCTCTGTGTCTTTACCCCACTGTCCTGCTCCTCATCCCTCTTTGCCTCTCTGTTCTTTTTCTTTCCCTATCTGTCCTCCTGCTCCCTGTCCCTCTTTTTTTCCATGTATCTTTTTGTCCTGCTCCCTGTCCTTCTCTTTTTCTTCTTTTTCTCTATGTCCGCTGCCTGTCCCATTGTTTCTTGCTATATTCCTCTGGTCCAGCTAGATGTCCCTTTTTTCCTTGCTCTCTGTCCTGTTCCCCAGCCCTCGCTGTTCTACAGACCATCCCTGCAGGAGCCAGCCATTCCTCACTGGCCTGAGGGATGCTGCTCCAGCCCTGGGTGCCGTAGAGGAAGGGGGTGAGTGCAGGCACAGAGCCCTCAAATGGACTCAGTCTCATGACCTATGTGCACAAAAAAAAAAAAAAAAGATTGCTCTTTTCTTTGTCCTCGTCGCTGTACCTGTGGTCCCTTTCAAATGGTTGGTGGCTGTCACAGTGTCCAGGGGAGCAGGTTACACACCAGGGGGAGCAGGTGCCAGGGCCGGAGCATGCACAGCCCCCCCAGCTAGCAGAGAGGGCAATGGAGGGGATGGAAGCAGCAGGTGCCTCCAGCTGCAGATGAGAGACAGCGGCCTTTCCAGGGGAGGAAGGGCCCCTCTGGGCAGTGCTCCGGAGAGCAGGGCACCAGCACTCACTGCCGGGCCTCTGTGTGTCACCAAAATTTTGTGTAGCCATGTAGTGTGTGTGCGTGAAGCTATGTATCAAGGAAACCTCATATTGTAGGACACCAGTGTGTTCTCTTGGGTGGTTGACAGTGAAGTGACCGGAGCTACAGAAGAGGAAAAGGGGGAGACGAAGAGAGACCAGAGAAAAGTGTCTGAACTGTAAAATTCCCTTGGCAGCACTGAAAATGGGAGCTGCAGTAAGTCCGAGGCCATTGGAGCTGTGCCCCTCTCTCCTTCATCCTGGTCCCTCCGTGTCCCCCACCTCCCTTCTCACTGCTCTTATTTTTTTGCTTCGCTGCACCACACCCCTCCCCTCCTCTCCCCTCCTTTCCTCTCCTCTGATATCTTCATTAATGACATGGGCAGTGGGATTGAGTGCACCGCTACCAAGTTGTGTGGTGCAGCTGACATGCTATAGGGAAGGGATGCCATCCAGAGGGACCTGGACAGGCTTAAAGAGGTGGGGCCGTGCAAACCTTATGAAAGTACAAGGCCAAGTACAAGGTCCTGCATCTGGGTGGGGGCAATCTCCAACATCAGTACAGATGGGGGGATGAAGGTATTGAGAGCAGCCCTGCAGAGAAGGACTCAGGGATACTGGTGGATGAAAAACTGGACATGACACAACAATGTGCACTTGCAGCCCACAAAGTCGCTTGTATCCAGGGCTGTATCAAAAGCAGCATGGCCAGCAGGTCAAGGAGGATTCTCCCCCTCTAGCTTTCAGGTCTCATTAGACACCCTACCTGGAGTACTGTATCAACCTCTAGGGGTCCTAGCCCAACAAAGACATGGACCTGTTAGAGCAGGTCCAGAGGAGGCCACACAAACAATCCAAGGACTGGAAGAACCTCTCCCATTTAGGAGAAAGGCTCAGAGAGTTGAGGTTTTTCAGCCTGAAGAAGAGAAGGCTCCAGGGAGACCTTCTTGCGGCCTTTCAATACATAAAGTTGGCAAGAGACTTCTCTATCAGGGCCTGTACTGACAGAACAGGGGTAATGGTATTAAACTGATAGAGGGTGGATCTAGATTAGATATTGGGAAGAAATTCTTTACTGTGAGGGTGGTGAGACACTGGAACAGGTTGCCAAGAGAAGTTGTGGATGCCCCATCATTGCAAGTGTTCAAGGTCAGGCTGGATGGGATTTTGATCAACCTAATCTAGTGGAAGACGTCTCTGCCCACGGCAGGGGAGTTGGAAGTAGATGATCTTTGAAGGTCCCTTCCAAAATACTATTTTTTGCATGATCCATGCTCAGCCCCAGGAGCCCAGAGGAGGTGCAGCAGGGCACACAGGCACTGCTCTTCTCTCTACTCAGTGTGGGGCAGGGGAGGGCTTCCCTCTCCACTGGACCATAGGCTAGGATGTGCAAGACAAGAGCATGCCAGAGGTGGCCACTTCTGAACACTGGGACGAATGGTGACTCGGCAGCATGGCTGAGCATGGGTACCTTTTCATGCCCTGGCATGTCTCAGGAGGGGAAGGGCGGGCTACAGCTTCCCTCCTCCCCACCTCTGGGTTTTGTGGTCCAGCAGTGCTGCGGGGGCTTTGGTGCAAGGACACCCTGGGTCAGTGTGGGCTGTGCTGCTGTGGGCTACTGGGCAGTGGGGGTGTGAGGCAGCTCTGCAGGCAATCCCAATTTGACCAGGGTCCGCCATTTCCCCTTTGCCCTCTGCGTCCATAAAGAACAGACTTACACAGGGGTGCAACCAACACGGCTTCTTTTAGACGAAAGCCCAAAGTCAACTTGTTGTAAAACAAGACTGGGGCCAGGTTTGTGAAGGAAGAGCTGTCCTGCAGCCAGTGGCAGAGGCCAGGAGTGACACTGTCTGCTCGGCACACTCAGGGTTGTCCCCATGGGAAGGACACCGTGGCACTGGGCTGCTTGTTCCAGCTTTATTTAAAAAAAAAAGAAGTATTCAGATACAGCTATTTTCCAAAGGCTTATTTCACCTCTCACTGTCTCTGCAGAGCCAGCAGCACAGTGTTTGTAGGGACCATCCTGAGGTTCGCTGCTTCCTTGGTGTCCCCAGGATCAGCAAGGTCTGAGCTGCCAGGCACTGGACTGCGGGTTCAGCGTCAGTGTCCAAGGGCCTGAGGGCTGTGACAGAAGGAAACACAGCAGTGGTGAAACCCCGCTGTCTGCAGAGACCCTCCCGTGCCAGTCCTGTCTGTCTCTTTCTCTGGCCAGGAGGAGCAGGTGAGGCCATCAGAGCAGCTGGAAGCTGCTGCTCAGGAAGGCCCATGTGCCACTCACACCTCCCTCTGCCCCTGAAGCAGTTCCCTGCAGCAGGGCCCAGGATGGCAGCACCCTGCCCAGGCTCTGTCCCGTGCCCCACCAGTCCCAGCCAGCACAGCACTGCCCCTGCTCACCGTTGCAGATATCCTGCAGCTTCATCTCATTTTGGTCTCCCAGGCGCCGCGCACCAAGCCCTAGGCACAGAGCTTTGTCAGACCTCCGCTCCCCAGCACGCCTCGGCAGCGCGACCCCCTGGCCCTGCAGGCTCGGCCGCACGCCCTCCTGCCCCCCGGCAGGGCTGAGCCCAGGGAAGGACAGTCCCCGAGGGGGGTGGGACGCAGCAAGGCTCCCAGTGAGCCCACCTGCGTGGTGGGCCCTCCTCGGGGCAGCTGGGGGCCAGGCTGCCAAAAGAGGGACCCCAGGGGCTATGGCTCACCAATGAACCTGATGGCTGTCTCTCGCAAGGTGGCCTGAGCATTATTCAGGTATGGCAGGCTCTGCTTCACGTATACTTCCACCTTGCTCCTGTCCTGCAGCAGCTGGAGAGAGCACAATGGTATGGGCATGTCAGGGAGAATGCAGCTCCAGGCTGTGGGCTCCAGGCTGGAGCGGGGCAGGCGAGGCAGAGCTGCACAGCCCACACCCCAGACCTGGGGGGACATCCCTCATCCAGCCTGGGCCTTGGGGGTTGTCCTCACCGAGTACTCAACAGTCCTCCACATCTGCTGTGGCTGCACCAGGTCTTTGAGTTCTCCCCACGCGAGGAGCTCTGCTACAGCAAGGAGGGCTTCCCTGGAGGCCTGCAGAGCGGCAAAAGCTGGGAGATGGCACCACAGTCTGGGGAAGGAGACCTGGAGGCCCTCTCCTCTTGGCTTCGTTCCTGGTGTGATCCTGCCCTTGGGGAGGTGGGACATGCCCTGGCCTAAACATCTGGGGGTCTCTTGGGCACAGCCTGGGGTGACAGGGATTGAGCCTCCCAAGCCTTGGCCTCCAGCAGCTGCAGGGAAGCCTGTAGGGACGCACGTATTCACACCTCGGGCCACAGGCTGCTGCAAGCAAGCTGCAAGCACCTGCCGGGCAAGGCAGGTGTGGGCAATGCCTGTGCCAGCTTCTCTGCCCCTGCTGGCACGGGGTCTACAGGGGCCCTTCCTCCGGGGCTGCGCTGGAGGAGGGCTGAAAGGAGGAAGCGTAGCTGGGAGGGGACCCCAGCACCCCCTCCACTTCTGCAGCAAGAGGCACAGGGGGGTGCGGAAGGAAGGACAGGAGCTCTGTCCTGTCCTCAGTGACTTGGGCAGTGGGACCCCAAGGTGACACATGCTCTCACAGTCCAACTGCCAACAGCTCTTGGCCCTGATTTCCAGGGGTTCAGCACGCCCTTCCCTGTGTCACTGGCCACCTTTGAAATCTGTACCTTGGACACGCTGTCCGTCTTGTCCTGTGTGTGAAAGAAGAGCGGGAGCAGGGTCCTTTGCACTTTCTTCTTCATCATCCTCTTTTCGTTCCCCACCACAGCCTTCACCAGATCTCTGAAGAGGCTGATGGAGAGCTCTCGCAGCTGGCTGGACTCCTGGTAGGGAGAAGGAGAGGGGGACTTGAGAAAGAGCCCCTCCCTGCTTACTGTGAGCATTAGCCCAAGGGCGTGAGCCTGGCAGAGGGGAGGGGAGATGCTCCGGGGCCAGATTCTGCAGGAGGGAGAAGCCGTGCTGGGCTGCAAAGCCCAGAAGCCATCCCAGCAGAGCCCAGGGGAGCAGACCCTGCTCCAAGTGCTGCCCACAGGGCTGGGCTGAAGGGCAGCTCTCATCGCAGAGTGCCCATCTGCAGGGCTCAGTCTCCCACATCAGCCTTACAGCATCAAAGAGGGGCAGGAGCTTCTCCTCCTCCAGCTGCACAGCAATGGGGCTGGCCTCCTTCCCCTCCAGGTGACCCATCACATTTCCGAAGATGACCAGGATATTTGTCTTGATATCGGTGTCACCATCCTTGAGGAACTCGCTGATTTGTGGCAGGAGGACTGGCATTTTTCTTGCCTGTACAAAAGACAGTTTTCTTCTTTGTGAAATGGTCAAAGACCACCCTGGCAAAAGTGTACCAGCCTCCTGTCTGGCGTCCTGGCAGGTGGTGGCACAGGCATCTCTGCGGCAGCCTCCTGGTAGGTGGTGGCCAGGGGCACACTGATGGGGACGCGGGAGAGCAGGGGTAGGCCAGGGAGGGCAGGAAAGCAAAGACTCCCGGTCCCCATCTCAGCCGCTCCCTTTTCCTGCAGGCCCAAGGGGGCAGATGGCTTGGTAACCCTCCATGCCTGGAAAGCTCCCCAGGCAGCCACCAGGCCCCACCGTGGCATCTGGTGCAGTCATCCCACTGCCCATCTCCCAGCCACAGCCAAGCCACCACCTCACCCACTGCCCCAGGCCCCGACTGCCAACGTGCCTCCCCTTGGCGATGCCCTGCTCACCATGTCAGGTCTCTCCGACAGCGGGATGAGGCGTCTGAGCAACAGGGAGACTGTCATCAGGCTTGAACGCCTCTGACAGGTGTTACCACAATCCTCTGACTGACACTCAGTGGAGGCCAGCAGCTGAAACAAAAACAGGAGTGAGATCCTGGCAGAGCCTGCCGGGCTTGCTGAAGGTGACCGAGGCCTTTTCACTTTTGTCAAGGTAACTCACAGCCAAGTGAGTGATGTAGGCGTTCTCTATGGTTGATTTCACTGGGGAGTGTGATTTCCTTCTCCGGAGTTGGCTGAGGAGCTCCTCGAAGATCTTCTCCAAAGTATGAGGGATGGAAAGCATCACCTCCCACATTGCTGTGCCATTGCTGCAAGCCAGAGCACTCTGTCAGCAGGGCCACCTCGGCCACAGCAGCATGGCTGAGGCCAGCCCCGCACCACGCAGACCTTGCCCCTCGGTTGGGATGCCCTGGGCAGCAGGAAAGGGCTGAGGTGGTGTTCCCTGTGGGGCTGGAGGAGCATGGTGGCAGGGCTCTGGCTTGGCCAGCTTTGGCTTCTGTGGCCCTGGCAACTCACTGGATCGAGGAAGCTTGGTGGGATGGAGGGCCCTGCTCCTTGGGGATGTCCTGCAGTATTCTTTGAGTTTGGCAGCCAGAGAGTCTCTGGACCCCTCTCCCCACAGGCAACAAGCCCTCATGGCTTTTGGGGCCAGTACCTGTCTCCTGGTGGAGAGAGCTTTAACAGGGTCAGGACCACTTTGGTGGGGTCCTGGTCGGTCAGCGTGAGAAGCAGTGACCCCACACTCTGCCGGGCTGACTCCATGTTGATGCATTCCAGGTTTTCGTGGATGCAGCTCATGATCTTTGGCACCTGGAGGGGACACAGGAGAGGATGGGGGTGCCCCTGGAGTGCAGCCATTTCCTCAGCTGTCCTTTCCATCCCTCTCTGCTGGCGTAAGGTGGCTTCAGGTGCCTGAGACACCTGGGTTTGGGAGGGAGGGAGGAAGGAACAAGGCGGGTCAATGCAGCCACAGGGCACTTACATCTGCCAGCCAGGAGCTGGGGTATCTCATGAACAGATCCAGCATGCTTCTTGCTGCCTCCTTGTCAAAGATGCTGGAGTCTCTCATCGCCTCGATGGCTGCATGAACGACGTCTGTCATCTCCCAACGTCTGAGGTGTTCTGCAAACTCCTATGGGAGGAAGGAAGGAAGGAAGCGAAGACATGTCACACCGAGTCCCTGATGGTGCTGTTTAGCTGGGCAGAGTGAGCAGCCTCGGCGAGAGATGCCTGGCACTTCTGTCAGCAGGACCCACAGGAAAGTTGGCAGCAGGGGCTGCAGTGTCTGCAGGGCAGAGGATGAGAGCTGAGGGTCCCCAGGGTGAGGGAGGAGGCTTGGGCTCATGGGCATGGTGTGCTGGCCCTACAGAGAACCAGAGCTCGCCGGTGGCCAGGAGGGGCTGGAGCTGCTGCTGGGACACTGGAGTGCCGCCCTCGCATAGTCCTTGTGTGGGGACAGCAGGAACCCTCTCACCAGGGACAAGGGAGACCAGGGGCACCACGGCAGCCCCCCTGATTCCGCATGCCTTTGCTCACTCAAGTCCTCTCTTCATGCCACAGGCAAGAGTCCCAGCAAGGGTGGAGCTCCTTACCATGAGAAAGTCTCTGGTGGTGGGTTGATACAGGATGGAGGGTCTATCAGGTTTCCAATGAAGCTCTCGTGCTTCATCCTTTGCCGCTGACCTGCCTAAATAGTGGGAGAGACACAGAAGAGTCGATAAGACACAGCAGCTTTGCCAGCAAGCTTACCAAACTGCCCTGAGATCCACTTGGAAGATGGCAGGACACAAGCGGTCAAGGAGATTTCTGGAGGGCGTCAGGAATAGCTTCTTGCTACAGGCACTGGGGAGACCAGCCGGGGTGATGCACAGATGGATCTGCTCTTCACTAAAAGGGAAGACATGGCTTTGTGACATGATAATCAATGGTAGCTTTGGCCGTGGGACCACGACACAGCGAGCGGGGTTGAAGATGGTGAAAGGAGGGAGGAAGGAGAGTAGCAGAGAACAGATCCTGGACATCAGGAGAACACTCAGCTTCTGCAGCAAAATGACAGCTGGGATGCTACGGGAAGCAGCTGTGAGGGACAAAGGAAGTCAGGAAGAGAAGCAGAGCAATCAGGAGATGTCTGTGTGCGGAGAGATGAAGCCCACCATTGTGGATTGTTTCTCTTACTTTTTTGGTTACGGATGAATCTGCTGAGGGCAAGAAGAGCATCATGAGCTGGAAAGCTTGTCTCTTCCTTGGAAGAACAGAAAAGCAGGAGACATCCCAGCAGCTGTCCCAGGATTGGGATCTGGAGGTGTCCATAGCAGACGGGGCCGTACATGTCTCTACTAAAGCGGTCCCAGGCCTGGGCGAGGGAGGCAGAAGAGTAGAAGGGGTGAGAGCAGTCAGCTGGTGCCAAAGCCCTGAACCCAAGTGTGTGCCCAGGGTCAGATCCCTCCTGAGAAAGGGCTTTTTCAGGGCCGTGCTGGCCATGACTCCCAAAGCAACCGGCTGGGGAGCAGCCCCGTGCAGGAGAGCTGCAGGCTGCTCTGGTGTGCAGGGAGGGGAGGTGGCCTGGCTGGAGGGGGCCGGGCTCCTTACCTCCAGGGTGGGATTCTTGGACAGCAAATTGCTCAGCGTCCTAATCGTCTCCAGGGCCCTCACCCGTACAATTACTGTCTCAGAGTTGGTGAAGTTTAGCAGCATCTGGGAAGAGAGAAGCTGCTGGTGTGCCCTGGCAGCAGACGCCTGCTCCAGCAGAAGCAGCACTGCTGAACTCCTGGGCTGGACTCGCACAGCCCGCTCAGGCTTCCTCTGATCTCGAGAAAAGCCTGTAGTGGGGCTCCTGCCCTAGGAGAGCTCGCAGGTTTGGGACAAATCCCTCCCTGGGCCAACCTTGTGGCCAGGCAGGAAGGCAGATGCCACCCTCTGTAGCCACTGTGCTCTGGAAGAGACTGTTGGGCAGCCCCTGGTTGCCCAAGGGAGGTGGGCACACTCCTGTCAGTGTGCTGTCTCTGCATGGCACTGAGGTGGGACCATCCACTCCAGAGTGGACACCCCCTTCCCTCCAGGGTGAAGAACACCTCTTGTGCATGCCAGACCTGGAAGATATCCTGCACCAGCTCGGTGACTCTGGGGACAGAACAGTTGAGCACCAATCTCTCCAGCATGTTGTCCATGGCATCCAGGGTCTGCAAGGAGGGCAAAGAGTTTTGCCAGTGATTCTGCTGTCCCTCTAACCCCCAGGAGACTGCTCTGAACCCCCACAGCCGAGGGAGGACTCCCATGCTGCCTCGCGGTGCCCAGGAGAGACCCAAGGGCAGACAATCTGCTGCGTGCAGAGCAGCCTGCAGCACTGGACGTGGCCAGGCCTATGGGAAGGGGACAAAGGGATGATGAGGGTGGGAAAGCAAAGCCGAGACCCTGCCCTGCCTTGGACATCTGGTCATATCGCAGCATGGAGGTGGCCAGGGAGCAGCCCAGAGGGACTGGACGCTCCTGGAGCTCACCCAGCACTTACCCAGATGTAGAGTTCAAGGGTCAGACCCCGCATTTCCGATCTTGGAGGAAGGAAAAAGACTCTCGAGAAGCAGGCTTCTAGGAGGCTTTCCTCTTTGCCATCCAGCACCCTCCCCACTGAGCTGCAAAGAGAGAGAGGGGCCAGTCAGACACTGGTGCTGGGAGCAGCGCCTCGAGGCCTCGTGCAGGTGGACACGGACCTCTGGGGCAGGGACGGGCAGGTACCTCAGTTTGGTGATGGCAAGCATGGCTTTCCACCGCACTTCTGTGCTCAGTTGGTCCCTGGGCTCCTTTTCCAGCAGCACCTGCAGAGGACAACGGGGATGGGACCTGGCAGCTGCCAGCTCCCAGTGCCGCCAGACCTTCGCCCTGCCCCAGCACTGTCCTCACAGGGGGCCGGTGCTGGGGACCCTCGCCCCCTTCTCCAGAGCTGCCTGGTGTGCTCTCACCTTGACATTCTCTGCCAGATCGTATTTGTAGCAGAAGGCATCTAGGCCCTGTGACAAGACATCGCGATTGGCTGTTCTGCACAGCATGCAGATGCTGTCAAGAAACTCAACCTTCTGGTCCTCGTACTGGCAGCCGCGGAGACAGAGAGACAAACAGAGCATGAGAGGGGGGCCCCACGGCCAGCGGGAGCGGAGCCCTGGGGGTGCAGTGCCGTGTGGGAGAGCTGGGAGATGCAGCTCTGCCCAGCCAGCACACCTCCAGCAGTCCGGCAGCAGAGCCCCTGGCAGGAGATGCCATCAGAGCTGCAGTGGAAGTGGCCGCAGTTACCTCTTCTGGGGAGCTGACAAAGGCCTGGATGAAGTCCAGAGTTTCCTGTTCCTCTCTGTACACACATAACCATTCGTCATCTAATAAAGGAGGAGAGCAGGGAAGGCTGTAGAGAGGGGCTGCTCGCAAGAGAGCAGAGGAAGGAGATCTGCCCTCCATCCACTCCTGTGCCCACTCCCCTGGTGTGTTCTTCCCACGTGTGTCAGTGCTGCAGGGTGCCCGGCAGACGGGCTGCCGCGTTGGAGCAGTGAAGCTGCCATGGTGCCCCAGGCTGAGGAGCTTGCTTGCAGATGGGCAGGAAAGGTCCCTGTCCCACAGCATCGCTGCCTCCTGCCCACCCAGCTGCCTCTCACTGCCTGTGCCCCAGAGCAGGAGCTGGGTCTCCCCTGCTCTCTCCTTCCTTGGGAGAGGCTGTGCCAGGGCCCGCTCCCAGCCCTGAGCAGCCCTGGATTTCAGACAGCATCATGCCCACCACCCATGGGACCCTCACTGCCAGTGTGCCAGGAAAACGTGATCCCGGCCTCAAGCAGCGTGTGCTCGCTGGCCCCAGCCCTGCCCAGACCAACAGGGCCCCTCACTCACCCATCTGCAGCGGCTGGACCATGGTCACCTCATAGGGCTCCGGTGGAGGTCTGCGCTCCCGGGGAGCCGCCTTCTCCTCCCAGGCCACCCTGGGGCGGCTGGGTGGTCTCTCTGCCATTCTGTGGGATGGAGTAAAGGGATAGGGAAGAAAAAAGCTTTGGCAAAATGCCTCAGCACCGGGGGGTGGGAAGACGTGGGCTGTGCTCGGGGCCTCCTCGCTGGCTCCGCTCCTGCCCTGTCCTGTCGCTGTCCTGCCGGACACTGCGGGCAGGGGGCCGCAGCCATGCTGACCACAGGCAGAGCAGTGGAGTGTCACAAGGTGAGGTCACAAAGGGCCCCACTGTGACCCGCCACCCAGGCAGGGAGGGGCAGGGTGCTCCCTGGGGGGCATGGAACACATGGAAGCGGAGCATCCAGAAAAAGGGGGAAAGAGGGAAGAGAAGGTGCAGCTAGGAATGAGTCTGGTACTCCTGTGGGTCCCAGTCCAGCAGCCCTGCACCTGCCAGTGCTGTGGAATAATTTCTAAAATATAATTTTTATTAAAAACATACAGCATTGTTCACACATTAAGGAAAGGTATGAAATCGAAACGTTTCCAGGGTGGAACACAGCAGCAGCTGGTACGCGAGGAATCCGCTACATCTATGACTCCCTGAACAATATTGCTTGCAAAAGCAACACGGAGGATGGAGTGGAGTGAAGATTCCACGGCCAAGCTCTGTGATTACGCAGCAGAAATGGGAACAAGGTGATCCTGTGGAACTGATAAGCGGCATGCTTGCTACCCTGAGCCAACAGTCCATCAAATTTTGATGAAATGCTGTCCTTTGTGCGAACTTTGCTCATTATAATGCCATTATAATACCAAAACACACCTCCAGCCCGAAGGCTGCCCGCCTCCAAGGTGCGACCACTCCTCCTTGAGTCTGCACCCTGAATTTTTCATAAACTCTACCTTTAAACGCGAGGCGAGAGAATTTTACACCAATCATAATAAAGGTACTTATGACTAGAGTCACTCAAACTCCACCTTGAAGGTAAAAAAAATATAAAAATAGCCCGAGAAAGGGGGGATGCTGGGGAAGACACCATCGTAAACAAGTCAACACCAATCATAATAAAGGTATTGATGCCGTGAAAGACGAAATCAGGACTCAATAGTCGGGATGACGATTAAGCAGGTATCCTTTATTGCAGCGCTGGACGCACAGGGGATCGCTCCTCCAAATGTGCGTACCAGACAGAGTCAGTTTAACAACATATATGCACACCACACATACATATTCATACAAGGACTAATTAACATATTCATTAGTTTCCAGTAATTCATTACCATATGCTACCTCCCGCTTGGAGCCCCCCATTTGTCAGAGATAAGATAACATTGTGCTGGCCTCACAACTGCTGCCCACGTACATACATGCCTTTATCGTAGCTCTGCAAGGGGGTAAGCCCCTGTTTGTGGTCAGCCAAGCTATATTTGCTAACTCATACTTAGGCAAGCAAACCTTCAAGCCATACCTAGCCTTATTCTTTAATTCAGTATTTATGACTAGAGTCACCCAAACTCCTCCTTGAAGGTAAAAAATACTATAAAAATAGCCCAAGAAAGGGGGGATGCTAGGTGTGATAAATGATTTAGTCTCAAACAGAATTCCAATTAAAGTTTATAATTTATTAAACGAATAGAGGCAAGCAAACAGCGCTGGGTGCGCCGGGAGCCTCTGCTCAACCAAGACGCACACCGTACAGTTCCCGTTTTTGGTTTATATTTCTTCTGCTAATACATATTCATAGCTGGTCCCAAGAAAAGATTGGTCTATGCAAATGATTTCCAGGGGCGGACGTATCTTAAACTCTTCTTCGCCCAGCACCACGTGGTTAGCAACAAAACCGGTTTCAACTGGCATACTAGAATGTTCGTCAGGTGGCTCTTGCAAAAAAAAAAAAGAACAAAACAGGGAACCATATACACACACCCCCCTGCCTCTCCCAAGCCCACGGTTATACAAGAACCAACACAACGACCATAGGTCACATATACAGAGAGGGTCACACTCCACCATACACTCCCAACATTGTTCCACACTTGACATGAATCAGTTCAATACATTTCACAATCCCCCAACTTCTTTTTCATGGCATTGATTCGTGTTTTTGTTTCTAAATGGGTCAATACTTGCCAAATTGGTACCAATTCTGGATCTTCTTTTGTTTTTAGCATCATCAGGGAATGAGTTTTCTCTTTCCCTGGTTCTGGATCCACAGGTACTGCAGTTATCTGCATTCCTTGTATAACCGAGTGTATTAGTCTAGTAAAACAAGGTATTAAACATGGAATTATTAACAATCCTCCACATATCCCCTACACTACTATCCCGATTTTAGTAAACCAATCACCGCTCATAAAGTTTCCCCATAATCCTCCCAGATTGATTCCATTCCGAGTCTGAACTGGGACATGCGCAATTTTCTTCATTTCTTTCACAAGTTCATTTACAGCTTTTCCTTCATCGTCAATTTCTAAACAACAATTGCTAAGATTAAATTTTCCACAAACACCACCTTCTTTTGCTAACAAGTAATCTAAAGCCAAGCGATTTTGGTATAAAGCAGTTCTCATTTTGGTATTCTGTTTCGCAATTAATCCCAGTGCATCTCCAGTTTTATTTACAACTATTTCTTCTACAGCTTGTAACCTAATTATTCTATTTAGCATATATATTGGGGTCCTATAACCCCAGGATCCATCTTCTGCCCATGTAGCTGGATCATAGTAGGCAATGATTCTTTCGGGAGGCCTTTCGTTATCTTTCCAATGTCCAATTTGTAGGCTCCGTTCATAGCGCCTTTTTTTTAACTCACCAGCTTCAGCATACACTTGGACTCCCAATCGCTCTCCCCAATTTATAGGTAACAGGAAAAAACTGGGCCTTATGGTTCCTAATACACAGGATGCCGTCCAATTTCTTGGCAAATATGCATAAGCTAGTTTACCACAAATCCAATAATGTCCCTCAGGAGTTGGCCAGCCATTTGGTATGTTTGCTCCATTGGTCCAATTCTTAAGTTGATTATTCATTTCTAGTGGACTTCCCCACTTATCCCAATTATTCCGAGTTTCATTCCATAGGTAGCCTCCTTCACACTCTAGATTACCTACTTGTTTTCCATTTTCTTTTAGATTTTGCCAACAACTCCCTCCAATTATACTTGTTTGGAGTACCCATTGTTGTTTCCTATTACTCTTTCCTTCTGTTTTCCATATTTGGGGATTACTAATGTTGCTCTCCATGGCCTCCCATGGCCATCGTTCACCCTGGTTTGTTCCACCACAAACATAACAATTAGTTACATTTAATGACTTAGCAATGTTTTCAGCAAGATTTATAAATAGATCTTTAGTAACTGTGGGAATTTCATATTTTACTCCTGTCTCTATTTCATGATAGAATGAGTTAAATAATAGTCTGTGCTGTACTGACTCTTTAGATTTTTCTTTGTAAAATAGCTCCTTTGTCTCCTCCAGGTCCATAAATCAATAGTCCAATTTTTACATCTTGTTGCTTCCATTGTTCTGGATTCCAAATGGTTAGATTAACAGGGTTGCAGGAACGGGCTGTACAATTGGGGGAAACATTCCCCCTTTTAATCTCTGCTTTTAATTGAGTCCCCTTACATTGTTGGGGCCATCCCCATGTGGGAGCCGTACTCCAACAGGCACAATTCCATCCTATGCCTCCGCAGCAGTGATAGCTCCTGGCAATTTCGTCTACGTCATTGATATAGCAATTGGTAGGTGGTGACGAATTAGGTCTGGGGCATATATACTTTTCACTCTGGCTGTAATATTTTCTCCAGCCCATGTTCCCGCAATTAGTATACGGGTCATCATCAATAGCATCACAAACATCAAAAGTTACCCACACAGGCTGGCTTAAATTGGTTATAACCTTACTTGTTCCGATTACTCTACCTCCTTCTGAATTTGTCCTTATTTCTACCCAATATTGATAGGGGAGTTCCTTTGGATCATAGCATATGGTCTTGTTACCTTCTCTACATAGAGCATATTGGGTTTGGTTATAACTGCAGCTTCCCATTTTCTGGCCTTTACAGTCATAGACAGTATGATACACTAACGTTTGGGAACTTACCCGTCCCCTTCTAGTAGTTACCACACATTGACTGCAGTTATTTTCCATAGCCAGGGTCAAGGAACTCATCCCGAGTAGGACTAGAAGAGGTCCGGTCAGGGTCATAGTGATCGGTGGTCACAGCCCGAAGGGGTTGCAGCCCTTGGCAGACCTTTTTTAAGCCGCAACACTAGTTCCCCCTCCGGTCTTGCCCTCTTCTTTGATCTTAAGGGGTGTCCTTCTCTATTTTGTATATATGCTCTGTCTTAAAATTTGATGTATACTGTAGATAACTTATTACTATCCCTAAGGAATAATGCTTAATTGATTCCTGTTGTCAACAAATTGTCTTATCTATTTAGGAGTCTCTTTGTTTACCACTTTTACAGGAGTAGTCATAATAAAATTCCCATAGCTACTTAGCTTATATTCTCTGATGAAGGTTTTCTCAGGTTCGTCTGATGGTTAGCTTAGTTTCTCCAGGCTCAGAGGTGACTCTCCACTCCTTCACTGGACCTTTCACTCGCGATACATGTGTCCATCCTTTTTCCGCAGTTCTCACAGCCGTCTCTGTAGCTAATAAAACAAGAAAAGGTCCTTCCCAGAGGGGAGATGGGTTTGCTTCTTTCCATGTTTTTATTAGAACTTTATCTCCTGGTTCCAACTGATGAATTGCAAATCCTAAAGGTGGTGTTTGAACCACCATCCCAATTTCTCTTAATTCTTTTAATCTTTTTCCAATGGTAATTACATATTGTTGAATACTTTGATCTTCAATTACATTATTCCCCAAAGACATTCCTTGAAAATAAGGCATGCCATATAGCATTTCATATGCTGATAATCCAGTCTCACTGTGTGGTTTAGTTCTTATGTTTAAAAGTGCTAATGGTAAGCATTTCGTCCAAGGCATTTGTGTCTCAATCATTAATTTAGCTAATTGTTGTTTTATTGTTTGATTCATTCTTTCTACTTTCCCCGAGCTCTGTGGGTGCCACGGAGTGTGATATTCCCACTGAATACCTAACGACTGACATAGTAGTTTTATTATTTTAGAAGTAAAATGGGTACCTTGGTCTGAATCAATGTACTGGATTATTCCATATCTAGGTATCAAGTGCTCTAATAAAATTTTTACCACCATCTGTGCAGTAGCTCGCGCTACGGGATAAGCTTCTACCCATTGTGTTAAATGATCTACTATCACTAACAAATATTTTATCCTCCCTACTTTAGGCAATTCAGTGAAATCGACTTGTACCCTTTCAAATGGTCTGTAAGCTGTTTTTCTCCCTCCTGTGGCTACTTGTCGACACACTTTCTTATTCACTTTTTGACAAGTTAAACATCCTTGTGTGATTTGCTTTGCTATTTCAAAAATCCCAATACAACCGAACTGTTTAAGGAAATGATCACTTAATGACTTTGTACCCCAATGTGTTCGCACATGCAATTGTTCTAATATTTGCCTGGTATAGGCTTTTGGCAACACCTCTCGCCCGTCGGGCAGTGTCCATTTTCCTTGTTCTAACTTAGCCCCTATTTTCTCCAATTTTGTCTGTTCCTCAGGGGTAAATTTCTTCCCTCTCTCCTCTTGTCTTTCTTCGCTGATGCTGATGTCTTCCTGTGTTTGTACTGCATTAATTTTTGCGACCTGAGTCTTCAGGGCTGCTTCCTGGGCCTCTCTATCTGCTAGGTTATTTCCTCTGGTTCGATAATCTAATCCCTTTTGGTGTCCTCTCACATGTACCACCGCTATCTCTTCTGGTTCTCTTAATGCTTTTAAAATTTTTACTATTAATTCTTGATGCATTAAATTCCTCCCCTGAGTATTAATTAAACCTCTTTCTTCCCAATTTTTTCCAAAAGTGTGGACCACCCCATACGCGTATTTAGAGTCTGTAAATATAGTCCCGCTTTTTCCTTTTAATAATTCCAGGGCCCTATAGAGGGCATACAGCTCACAAGCTTGAGCTGACCATGATGGACTCAGAGGTCCTGATTCTACAGGTTTTAAGTCTCTATTAATTATTGCATATCCTGATTTTCTTTTCCCTGCCACCACTCGGGAGGAGCCATCTATAAACAGTGCTTCTCCTTTCTTTAACTCAGTATCCCTTAAATCTGGCCTCACCTTTGTCTGAGTCTCAATTACTTCTACACAGTTATGCTGTACTTCCTCCGATGGTTCTCCAAACAAAAATTGTGCTGGACTCTGAGCAGAAGTCACCTTCAGTTCTAAGTCAGGGGAGTCTATTAGTATTGCTTCATACTTTAGGATCTGGCTATCCGTTAACCATTTTTCCGCTTTCTGTTGTAAAACATTCCTGACATTGTGTGGGGTATACACCTTTAAAGGAGCACTAAAGGTGATTTTCCGAACTTCCTCTATTAATAACGCTGTGGCAACTAAGCTTGGAGACAAGCAGGCCATCCTCTACTTACTGGATCAAGTAACTTAGAACAATATCCCACAGGTTTTTTAATTCCTGCCCAGTCTTGAGTAAGAACTCCATATGCTGTCTGGTTTGATGTATTCACAAAAAGATAAAAAGGTTTTTCTAGATCGGGGAGGCTCAATACAGGTACTTGTATTAATGCCTTTTTTATTTCTTCGAATCTCTGGTCATCTTCTGTAAACCACTTAAGTTGGTTACTAGTTAACTTTTCATATAGGAATTTTACTTTTTCACTATAATTTTCAAGCCATGGTCTACAATATCCTAGTAATCCCAATATTTGCCAAATTTCCTTCTTAGTTTGTGGAGGCCTTAAGGATAAAATCCCAGATATCCTGTCAGGATCTAGCTTCTTCTTTCCCTTACTCAGCCAATGTCCTAAGTATTTTACTTCCTGTCCTACAAACTGTAACTTTGATCGGGACACCTTTAATCCCTTTTCCCCTAGAAAATTTAACAATTTAATGGTGGCTTTTCGGGTCCCCTCTTCGGTTTCTCCTGCTACTAATAAATCGTCTACATATTGCAATAATTTTACCTCCTGGGGTAATGTGAAATCCTGTAAGATTTTCTCTAAAGTTTGCCCAAATAAATTTGGTGACTCTGTAAACCCCTGTGGTAATACTGTCCATCTTAACTGTTGTTTTCTTCCTGTTTCAGGGTCCTCCCACTCGAAAGCAAAATAATCTCTGGATCCCTCATCCAGGGGGCAGGCCCAAAAAGCATCCTTCAAATCTATTACACTATACCAAGTATGCCTAGGAGAAATATGACTCAGTAAAGTATAAGGATTTGCCACCACAGGGAATTTAGTGATTGTTCACTGATTTACAGCTCTTAAGTCCTGTACCATTCTGTATGACCCGTCCAGTTTCTTTACAGGGAGGATGGGTGTGTTATGAGGTGACATACATGGTTCCAAAGTTCCTTTTTCCAAAAGTCTGTCAACTATAGGTTTTAATCCTTTTCGACCTTCCATGGGTAGGGTCCTTCCTTTCGACCTTCCAGGGTATTGCTTAATTCTAATTGGGCGATGTGAGTCTATTATTTGAACGCTTATGGGGTCCATTTTTATCTTCCCAGTTTCCCCTTCTTTATACCACACTGAGGGGTTAATGGCTTCTTCATCTTCCTGTGTTAAAGTATATAATTTAATCTGCAATTTGTCCCCCTGACTCTGAATGCTTAAGTTTAACTTTAAAATCAAGTCCCTTCCTAATAAATTGTATTCTGCTTCAGGGAGTAAAAGTAAATCATTAAGACAAATCTTGTCTCCTGTTTCTACTTCTACATCTTTTAAGATAGGTGCTTTAAAAGGTTCCCCTTTCGCCCCAACTACTGACATATAGCTCTCCCCTTTTTCTATTCCTCTTGGAAGTTTTTGAATGGTTGATTTTTCAGCTCCTGTATCTACTAAAAATAAAACTTCCTCTTTATGGGGACCAATTAATAATTTTATCAAGGGCTCTGTTGATGTTGAAGTCCCCAGAAGATATAGCCCCTGACACCCCTATTCTTCTTTGAATATTTTCTCATCTTGTTCTCGCTTACGGCAGTTCCTCTGAACATGTCCCTTCTTGTTACAGTAATAACAGACAGGAATTGTGAATCTCTCTCTATAAGGCTGTCCCCGAGGTGTCTGATCTATTCTTTTTCCCTTTTTCTCCAGACAGAGTCTTATTTTTCTGACTTTCTCTTACTGCTGCTACAAAAATTTTTGCTTTTAGTTTCTGTTTTTCTTCGTCCCTCCGAACATAGACTTTCTGAGCTTCTCTAAGTAACTCCTCTAATCCTCTTTCTTGCCAGTCTTCAAGTTTTTCTAACTTCCTTCTTATATCCCCCCAGGATTTGGCTACAAATTGCGTTCTAAGAAGAGCGGTCCCAGCCACTGTATTCAGATCAATTCCAGAATACATTTGTAGGCTTTTCCTCAACCTCTCTAACCATTCTGTTGGAGATTCATCTTTTCTTTGTTGTTCATTAAATGCTTTATTAATGTTGCCCTCTGGGAACCGCTTCCCTTATTCCTTGTATGATTAATGTTCTCAAATCTCTCATGTTCTGTCTTCCTTGGAGTTGTTGATGATCCCAATGGGGAATCCACATTTGGCCATTTCTGATCTCCCGGGGGTCCTGCCTGATTTTGTCTTTCCCAAATTCTCATTCCAGCCTGTCTAATCATTCCCCTTTCCTCAGCAGTAAATAAAATCCCTAAAATGGACTGTATTTCTTCCCAGGTATAAGTATTGGGACCTAGGAATTGATCTAGTTTTTCAGCTACTCCAAGGGGGTCATCTAATAGAGTCCCCATTTCTTTCTTGAAATTCCTTACATCTGTGGTATTTAATGGGACTGCCACAAACCCGATGCCTCCCTGATTGCCTCCGAGGGGTACTTCTCGTAAGGGATATAGAGAAGCTCCCTCAGATGTGGCAGTCTTACTTCTCGTACATGCAGCCGGAGGTCAATCTAATTCCGGTGCTGCTGGTGGTGGAGGCAGGGGCAACGGCGGTACTGGTGGAGGTATTCCGGCCGCCAGAGAGGGAGCCGCCGCCGGAGGTGGATTGTTCGGATATGGAAGCGGAAGGTTATCCAGTGGCTCCCATTTATCATCTTTTTCTTTTTCGTTTTTATCCCCTTCTTCTTCTTCCTCAAAATTTTTACCTGTTTTTAATGTGGGTATTGAGGCTGGAAAAGGACGTGAAGTCCTGATCCATAATCCTGCATAATCACTTTCCTCCTGACTAAAAGGTTCCTTTGAATTAATATATATATTTAACGCCTGGCAAATCCAGTCTTCAAAAGATCCAAAAACAGGCCAGAAGACATGTGGTTTTAAAGGTTCCTTCGGCCATTCGACCATACAATATTGAACCAATTTTAATTTACTTTTTCTTTTTCTGGGGCCCCTTTCATTCCAATTCCTAATCATTATTCCTAATGGACCTTCTGATGGTATGTCTGGTAATTTGCTCCCTTTCTTCTGGTTCTGGGTCTTTGATTTTGTCTGACCCATCTAGGAATTTTACTGTGGCAATTCCTACAGCCCTTGGTTACCGGTAAGAGTGTCTTGCAGGGGGTTTTGAACCTATCACCCACCCACGAATCCTATAGGAATCGCTTCGGTCCTTCACCGGCCAAGTCCCTCGCGGGAGATTGGAACCGCGGTTGGTTAGAAGACCTCCACAATCGCTTCGGAACCAGGTTCTGTCTCAATCACACTCTTACACACACAGGCAACCGAATCCCACCCAACCGAACGGTATACGCCTTAAATACTTATGACTCCGTCGTCTTCGTTTGGATCTTCGCGCGCAGAATTACGGGCAAAATAAACTGCTGCAGCCGGCAAGGGAGCTCATAAAAAAAAATCAATTTCTTTGCTTGCCCCTACTCAGGTTCAGGATGGTGTTAGTCCCGACCTGACCCGATCAGGAGCCACCAAATGGTGGGGTGCCCCTCCTAGATCGAGTCAGAATTCAGGAACCAAGACCATCCCGGACGAGCCCCCAGTTGTGATAAATGATTTAGTCTCAAACAGAATTCCAATTAAAGTTTATAATTTATTAAATGAATAGAGGCAAGCAAACAGCGCTGGGTGCGCCGGGAGCCTCTGCTCAACCAAGATGCACACCGTACAGTTCCCGTTTTTGGTTTATATTTCTTCTGCTAATACATATTCATAGCTGGTCCCAAGAAAAGATTGGTCTATGCAAATGATTTCCAGGGGCGGACGTATCTTAAACTCTTCTTCGCCCAGCACCACGTGGTTAGCAACAAAACCGGTTTCAACTGGCATACTAGAATGTTCGTCAGGTGGCTCTTGCAAAAAAAAAAAAAGAACAAAACAGGGAACCATATACACACACCCCCCTGCCTCTCCCAAGCCCACGGTTATACAAGAACCAACACAACGACCATAGGTCACATATACAGAGAGGGTCACACTCCACCATACACTCCCAACATTGTTCCACACTTGACATGAATCAGTTCAATACATTTCACACAGGGAAGACACCATCGTAAACAAGTCAGGGAGGACCCCATCACGGACTGCCTCTGACTCCCGGGACCACTCGAGGGGCTGAGCCTTTCTTCCCCCACATAGGGACGCCTGTGGGTGAGACTTAGACTATACCGAGTGCTTCCTCGGGGAACTTGGAAACCTCTCTAGAGGGTTACCTGTTACGGTTATAGCCAGGCTGTATTGTTTGGAACTTTGGCGCGCGCTTTGTACCATCATTAACATTTTTTCTTTTACTTGCACGTGCTTTGCAGACAGTGTACTTATCACCGGCAAACCATAAGAACCTTTATATCTGTTGCTTAAATAAACTGCACTGTTTAAGTAGCTAGCCGTTTCGGTTTCTCACTGAACGCGACCAAACACTAAGGCGCGGCCGTGCTAGTTCGTGAGCACGACTAGACTGAAGGTGCAGTCCACTGTTAGTGCATCCAGAATCGTGAACGTTTAAAATACATTAAACGCGACTGGACTGATAGTGGTGAATTGGGCATCACTCAGAATTTAAACCCAGCCGCCCCTAGCCTCCCACCTCGGTGAGGAGTGTTAGAACGCAAGGGGGTTTATTTTCTGCCAGAACTACTTTGCCCCTTCACGCAACACCCCCTCGGGGCTCGCCCCCCCCTGCCCCACCTCACTGGGCAAGTGAAAAAATGATCAGAGTCGTGGTATTTCACCGATAGCTGGGATGCCGGCAGGCAGGTCACCCTGCACTGCCTGGTGTGTGCCCAGCTTCCCACTTATTCTACACCTCTCATGTCTCTTCACAGCTCCAGACTAGAGTCAAGCTCAACAGGGTCTCCTTTCCCCGCTGATTCTGCCAGTGGTGTCACTGGATAGTAGGTAGGGACAGTGGGAATCTCGTTCATCCATTCACATGCATCACTAATTAGATGACGAGGCATTTGGCTCTTTATCGAGCACACACCAAAGTGTGTGTTCCTTTTCTGGGTTTTATGAAGGTGGCACGTCCACCTGGACATAGCCAGTACCTTTGTCAATCCAGTGAGCATCATGATTTAGTAATCATCAGGAGATCCCAGTCCAGTTTTTATTGCATTCTACATTCTACAATGCTACAATTAATCTACATATCTACATATCTACATTTCTATAATACATCTATAAATTACAGTTCTATAATACTATATGTTACAATCTAATAATCTAATTAATATAGTTCATTAAGATCTTGCCATTTTCTGCGCTTTGCTAGCAAATGTGAATAATGTCAACAGAGCTAAACAAAGCATAATTACATAGACGTTTAGAAACTTTCTCTTGTTGGGAGTCAGAGTCCCACCTCCTTTAACAACACATAATTACCTGTGTATCACTTGCCACGTGCTCCCAAAGGGAAACCTATAAAATTTATAATAGTAGCATTAGTCAGGTCTTAGACTTGCATTTTCGAATGTTGGTATTTCCTTACCTTCTCCTCTGCTGCCTCCTCCAAATATTTTACTGTTGTTTCGTATCTAATTGTTATGTCTGTTACCAAAGCCTGATTACCTCTGACAAATATTAAGTCAGGTTTAAATAATTCACTTTGTTGATCTCTTAACAATGGTTCTTGGAATACCACCCAATCTTTTTTTTTGGCCTCTTCTGCCAATAACTGACAAATTTGATTATGTCTTTTAATTCTGGCTTCTTGTACTGCTGGGCAATAGCCAATAATATGTGAACAAGTCTCATTCTCGTCCTGACAATGCCGGCAAGATTTGATATAAGTTTCTTGCCTTCCTCAAGCTAAAAATTCTCTAGTCGGATAAACATTTGCATGAAGTTGTAGTGCAGTAATTAATTTCCTCTGAGGAATGTCCCTATAATATACAATCCAGCTGTTAACTGATTTTATCCTTCTCAAAGTTGGAAATACCATGGCCCTGAGATAATAATTTAGTCCAATTAATAAATCATCTTTTGCACCAGTTACATGGTCTTGGGTAGGTGACTTGGCGTGGGAATCTACCATTTCGAGACCAATTCCTCACCGCCTATTTCTGATATTACCATGACTGCCTTTGGGTCCCAAATAGATGGTATTTTATCTTTATCACCTCCAGCTACAACCTGTAATTTCTCAAATTCCATTTAAATTCCTTCTTGTTTAACTATAACTCGTAAAGTTTCATCCAACGACTGTGCAATTCTGCGCAATGCTACAAGTCAAGTGATTCCCAGGCCACCATACTGAGTGCTCAAATACGGGATGGCATCACAGGCCCATGCTGGTAAATGCAACCATTCCTTGACGGCAGTTCAAACAGCCAGCTCAAGGGTTTCTAAGTATGTAGGTTTTATATCGGCCTGATCTGCAAGACAGATCAGCCTTGGGATCATATACCCCTTCAAGATACCAACTTTCTGAAAAGGTTTTAATTACGCCTTTCCAACTTTCTCCAACTATCCATCCACCTCCTTTAGCAGTTCTGGCTTTGATATTCCAGTCCATGCGTCTATATACAGACCTAGAGAGTCACAGTTACTCCCGCCATTTACCCACACTTCATTGAATTTCTTCACTTTGACA